>NW_019942680.1:20668-30267 GCF_002910315.2 Salvelinus sp. IW2-2015
TCAAAAACTGTTTCCGTGCTCTGGCACCCGCAATGGGGGAAAACCTCTCACGAGCCCGGCGCGGAGTCAATCACCACCGGAAGGTGAGAGGGTGAGGTCAAAAGAGGAGAGGAGTGGAAAGAAGGAGGCAGAGAGGAATGAGTCAAAGGTAGACGTGGGGAGGTTAAAGTCACCCAGAACTGTGAGAGGTGAGCCATCCTCAGGAAAGGAACTTATCAGGGCGTCAAGCTCATTGATGAACTCTCCAAGGGAACCTGGAGGGCGATAAATTTTCAAACATATACTTTATGGTCATCTTAATAGTTTATGATACACATTAAAATGTCAGGAATAACCGGTAATGTAGAATGGTTTATTATGTAACCAGATACAACAACTGGCAATCAATCAGGTGTGAAGTTTGTCACTGAGATCAGTGCATACGCCAGACCTAGTTTAGGTGGGGCCTTGGAAATCCTCCACAAATGTGTGCAATATGCCTGTGAACAGGCAATTTATGAATGGATTACTGATCTGGTGTAGAAAACATTACGGGAGTATTAAAAAACCTGCTACTGTGTGCTGAGTAACACAGGGCTCTGTGTTTGTTTTCCATTCATATGGCTCAGTTTGGGAGCCCAGAGCATAGTTCCTCAGCCTGGTCATGGTTGTGTGCATGTGCATGTGTGCAGCGTGTGTGTGCATGTGTGCATAGGCGTCATGCCCATAGGGGGCACAGGGGCGCGTACCCCCTTGAGATTTGTCCTGTGTAAAAAATGTTTTAAACAGGACACGTTTAGTTTTTTTCTCTCTGTAATACTAGGCTACTAGCCACTTAGCAATTTTAGGAAGTTGGCTTTAGCTAGCCCAGATAGCTTCCCAATTTCCAAACCTCATAACTAGCTACCAAGAAACCATTTCCATTTTGCTATCAATCAAGTTACAGTAGCTAGCTTGTCTATCTATTTTAGCTAGCATGCTTGCTGGCAAGGTTGGTAGATTTTAGAACATGAGTATTCAACCGGAGGTCCGGTTATATTAGGAACACCTTCCTAATATTGAGTTGCTCTCAGAACCGCCTCAATTTGTCTGGTCATGGACTCTACAAGGTGTAGAAAKAGTTCCACAGGGATGTTGGACCATGTTGATTCCAATGCTTCCCACAGTTGTGTCAAGTTGACTGGATGTCCTTTGGGTGGTGGACCATTCTGGATACACACAGAACACTGTTGAGCGTGAAAAACTCTGAAGCACTTAAATATTTTGTCTTGCCCATTCACCTGCTGATGGCACACATACACAATCCATGTCTCAACTGTCTTCTCCACTTCATCTACACTTATTGAAGTGGACTTAACAGGTGACATCAACCTTATCCCAAAAACCTAACCTTAACCCTAAACCTAACCCTAAAACTAAACCTAGCTCCTAACCCTTAATGTAATTCTAACCCTAACACTAACCTTAACCCTAAACCCCATAGAAATAGCATTTGACGAACTGGGGACCACCGAAATGTCCCCAGTTGGTCAAATTTTTTGTTTGTTTACTATTCTTGTGGGGACTTCTGGTCCTGGCCGGACCTGAGGAAGAGTAGCAGCTAATGGGGATCCATAATAAATACAAATATAACAGACTAGTAGAAAATAAGGGCATATCTTCTAATATTGAGCAAATGACACTAATTGGAGCTAATTACACTTGCTGTAACCACAAGTACTCTGGCTGCTGGCAAGTTTTCTTGACTTGGATATTAACTTTTGTCAAATCAAATTTTATTTGTCACATGTGCCGAATACAACAGACCTTACAGTGAAATGCTTACTTACAAGCCCTTAACCAACAATGCAGTTAAGAAAAATACCTAAAAAAATAAGAAATAAAAGTAGCAAATAATTAAAGAGCAGCAGTAAAATAACAATAGTGAGGCTATATACAGGGGGTACCGGTACAGAGTCAATGTGCGGGGGCACCGGTTAGTCGAGGCACCGGTTAGTTGAGGTAATATTTACATGTAGGTAGAGTTATTAAAGTGACTATGCATAGATAATAACAGAGAGTAGCAGCAGCGTAACAGAGGGGGGCAATACAAATAGTCTGGGTAGCCATTTGATTAGCTGTTCAGGAGTCTTATGGCTTGGGGGTAAAAACTGTTAAGCAGCCTTTTGGACCTAGACTTGGCACTCCGGTACCGCTTGCCGTGCGGTAGCAGAGAGAANATGTAGTTATTAAAGTGACTACGCATAAATAATAACAGAGAGTAGCAGCAGCGTAAAATAGGGGGGGGTGGGGGGTGCAAATAGTCTGGGTAGCCATTTGATTAGATGTTCACGAGTCTTATGGCTTGGGGGTAGAAGCTGTTGAGAAGCCTCTTGGACCTAGACTTGGCGCTCCGGTACCGCTTGCCACAGTTTATGACTTCGGTGACTGGAGTCTGACAAATATTTTGGCCTTTCTCTGACACCGTCTAGTATATAGGTCCTGGATGGCAGGAAGCTTGGCCCCAGTGATGTACTGGGCCGTACACACTACCCTCTGTAGCACCTTACAGTCAGATGCTGAGCAGTTGCCATACCAGGCAGTGATGCAACTGGTCAGGATGCTCTCGATGGTGTAGCTGTAGAACCTTTTGAGGATCTGAGAACCCATGCCAAATCTTTTCAGTCTCCTGAGGGGGAATAGATTTTGTCGTTCCCTCTTCACGACTGTCTTGGTGTGCTTGGACCACGTTAGTTTGTTGGTGATGTGGACGCCAAGGAACTTGAAGCTCTCAACCTGCTCCACTACAGCCCCGTCGATGAGAATGGGGTGTGCTCGGTCCTCCTTTTCCTGTAGTCCACAATCATCTCCTTTGTCTCCTGTCTACAGAAGGGGACTGAGCACACACCCCTGAGGGGCCCCCGTGTTGAGAATCAGCGTGGCGGATGTGTTGTTAACTATCCTTACCACCTGGGGGCAACCCGTCAGGAAGTCCAGGATCCAGTTGCAGAGGGAGGTGTTTAGTCCCAGGCTCCTTAGCTTAGTGATGAGCTTTGAGGGCACAATAGTGTTGAACACTGGGCTGTAGTCAATGAACAGCATTCTCATATAGGTGTTCCTTTTGTCCAGGTGTGAAAGGGCATTGTGGAGTGCAATAGAGATTGCATCATCTGTGGATCTGTTGGGGCGGTATGCAAATTGGAGTGGGTCTACGGTTTCTGGCATAATAGTGTTGATGTGAGCCATGACTAGCCTTTCAAAGCACTTCATGGCTACAGACGTGAGTGCTACGGGTCGGTAGTCATTTAGGCAGGTTACCTTAGTGTTCTTGGGCACAGGGACCATGGTGGTCTGCTTGAAACATGTTGGTATGACAGACTCGGACAGGGAGAGGTTGAAAATGTCAGTGAAGACGMTTGCTAGTTGGTCAGCGCATGCTCGGAGTACACGTCCTGGTAATCCGTCTGGCCCTGCGGCCTTGTGAATGTTGACCTGTTTAAAGGTCTTACTCACATCGGCTGCGGAGAGCATGATCACACAGTCTTCCGGAACAGCTGGTGCGATCATGCATGTTTCAGTGTTATTTGCTTCGAAGCGAGCATAGAAGTAGTTTAGCTCGTCTGATAGGCTCGTGTCACTGGGCAGCTCTCGGATGTGCTTCCCTTTGTAGTCTGTAATAGTTTGCAAGCCCTGCCACATCCAACGAACGTTGGAGCCGATGTAGTACGATTCGATCGTAATCCTGTATTGACGCTTTGCCTGTTTGATGGTTTGTCGGAGGGCATAAGCTTCCGGGTTAGAGTCCCGCTCCTTGAAAGCAGCAGCTCTACCCTTTAGCTCAGTACGGATGTTGCCTGTAATCCATCGCTTCTGGTTGGGGTATGTACGTACAGTCACTGTGGGGACGACGTCATCGATGCACTTATTGATGAAGCCAGTGACTGATGTGGTGTACTCTTCAATGCCATCGGAAGAATCCCGGAACATATTCCAGTCTGTGCTAGCAAAACAGTCCTGTAGCTTAGCATTTGCTTCATCTGACCACTTTTTTTGACCGAGTCACTGATGCGTCCTGCTTTAATTTTTGCTTTTAAGCAGGAATCAGGAGGATAGAATTATGGTCAGATTTGCCAAATGGAGGGCGAGGGTTTATACGAGGGTTTACACGCTTTATACGTGTCTCTGTGTGTGGAGTAAAGGTAGTCTAGAGTTTTTTTCCCCCTCTGGTTGCACATTTAACATGCTGGTAGAAATTAGGTCAAACGGATTTAAGTTTTCTTGCATTAAAGTCCCTGGCCACTAGGAGCGTCGCTTCTGGATGAACGTTTTCCTGTTTGCTTATGGCTGTATATAGCTAATTGAGTGTGGTCTTAGTGCCAGCATCGGTTTGTGGTGGTAAATAGACAGCTACGCCCTAGGTAGTGCGGTCTACAGCTTATCATGAGATACTCTACCTCAGGCGAGCAAAACCTTAAGACTTCCTTAGATATCGTGGACCAGCTGTTATTTAGAAATATTCGTAGACCGCCACCCCTTTTCTTACCAGAGGCTGCTGTTCTATCCTGCCAATACAGTGTATAACCCGCTAGCTGTATGTTATTCATGTCGTTGTTGGTGTGGACGAGAGGTGTTTGGAGTAAATCCCTCTCGTCCGACTAGTTAAAGAAAAATTATTTGTCTAGTTCAAGGTGAGTAATCACTGTTCTGATGTTCAGAAGCTCTTTTCGGTCATAAGAGACGGTAGCAGCAACATTATGTACAAAATAAGTTACAAACAATGCGAAAAAAACGAACAAAATAGCACGATTGGTTAAGAGTCCATAAAACAGCAGCCATCCCCTCCAGCGCAAATCTTTCCACAACACATTGCTAAACTTTGTTTAACCAGCAAAACAACTGCTATTAGCAAACGGCACAATTATCGTATAACAAATCGTCATAATTGTCTTAATACATTACATTTTAGGAGAAGGGGGATTCAACTTTATATTCAAGTAGATATAGTTTAACCAATAGCAGTTTTCCATTTTTACATGAAGTAGGTAAAGTTAGTCATCATTTTACAAGCAGAACGGCACAGTTGGGAGGAAAAGCTTAATTTACAAAATTTAAGCAACTGAAACCATTCGTTTTTGAGACAGGGGTGTCACTAAAGCTGTATTGTATGTATTAGGTATGTCGTAGCTACAAGAAAAGTTTGAAGACCCCTGCTTTGGAAAAGCAAGCAATAACTACATGTACTGAATACGACTCAAATTCCTTTGTCTTTTACCCAGATTTTAGCTGAGATGTAGAGAAGCATATTTAGTTTATTTAAAAAAATATATCCACTCAGAAAAATATACCTTGTTTTTTACGTAGAACTAAGCATAATGATTATGACTGCAGGAATTGCAGGGAAAAGCTGTTTCAGGTGTTTGAAAAATGCTAAATTCCGGGGAGTCTGCCCGCGTCGGGGCCCTCCCACATCCATCCTCACGTGCTTTGTACCCCATCATATTTTTCGGGGTGCATGATGCCCCTGCATGTGTGAAAGGGGGCGGGCTTAAAGCAAATTACCCTCCCTTCCCTTTGTTTTTATTTTCTCATCTGTGGCACAAAAAATTGCATCAGCCGTCACATGTAATGTGTATATGAGAGAGAGAGAGAGAATGCTTAACATTGCCTACAGACATTTCACACCCGACCAGCATGTCCTCAGCTACAGGTCTTTGTGTAATATTAGTGGCCACATCACCTTATGGGTGGGGAGGGTGTCTGTTACTGTTTTCAGGCAACACCTAATGACGGTTGACTCTATGCTCTGGGCAGCATTTAAATTTGAAATACATATTTTAATTATTTTAGTATTTTGTCATTTGAATTTCACTGGGCTGAACTACACTCCAATATAATTAGTATTTTCAAAATACTGTAATTTGTATTTTCAAAATACAAAAAACTTTTCCATACATTTGTTCATAGCGGTTCACATTTTGTTGCCCCCCTTTCACCCTGCGTTGGTATCAGAAGTCTGATAGCACTATGGTGTGATAAAAGCATCTGCCAAATGAACTAAATATAAATGTATATGTAAAAATTAACAATTGCAAAGCATGCTGAGTATTATTCTAATGAGTTCCGACCTGAAACGCTTATCCAGAGTGACTTGCTCAACTAAGGTAGATAAACAACAACATACAACATTAACAGCAAGTAAAACTTTTTGTAACCATTACTGAGAATATTGTTGCTGTTTGGGCCGGCTACTTGCAAGTATTTTGTGGTTATTTTGATACATTGATCTTTATGGTATTCTGTATTTTGTAATTGTATTTTGTAATTTTTGCCCATCCCTGGCTCTGACAGTGTTGACCCACTGGGCACAGACGTCAAGTCCACATCTATTCCAGAGACTTTCTGTTAAGGGAAGCCCTGCTCTCTCTGTGGTTTTTCTGAGTATCTGCTACAGTACAGTACAGTGCTGCTGCAGGCCCAGGCAGAATGTAGGTCAGCCCCACCCTCCCTGTCCCAGGCCACACCTCTCATGCCACCACAAAACAAGTTTTCACCAGCAGAACCTTGAGTGAACCCGCTCCCCATGGCAACGCAGCTGTGGCCTGTCTAGCTGGGGTAAAAGGAGGGGGGGAAGAGTTCCATGCAAAATAGGCCATGACAGACACTACCCACAATGCCTGCACCCCCTCCGATTTGTCTTCTTCACTTCTGAGGAACTGGTCTCTTGTCTCCCTTCTCCAGGAACCCTGACCATATACAGCCCTCGGATTACAGGCTTAACGATATGCATGTTCTGTTCTGTGTACTAGAAGAATGTGTTGTCGTGGCCTCTCTCAGGCAAGGCACCCATTATCTCTCAACAGTGTTTAATTTTTCCGTTGTGTTGATACTGTGCCATAACTGTTTGTCTTTTGGGAATGCGAAAGTGGTAAAACAAGGTAACCTTTTAAGGAGACAAAAACAAAGGGGGCGTTTGAGTMTGGTTTATTGAAGGGGAGGGGTGAGTCAGAAGAGGAGAAAATCAACATCCCTCACCAAGGGTGGAATGTGAGCAGGCCACTTTTGGGTTGCTGGCAGCTGACTGTCGGAGTTGGTGAATGACTTCCACTATGAGGCCAGGTCAAACAGTTTCATATACAGACACAGACCATCATAGGTACTGGGAAAACACACACACCATCATATAAATGGCAGGCCGCAAGAAATGCTGTATGACTATACGCTGGTCAACGGTTGTCTCCGTCTTACTGATAAAATACACAAACACACACACAGTCTTGTACATCTAACCTTGTGGGGACACACAATTCAGACCCATTCAAAATCCTATTTTCCCTAACCTCTAAACTAGCCCGTATTCTTACCCTAACCCAAAACCTTAATCTTAACCCTAACACTAGCTCCTAATCCTAACCCTAAAACTAATCCTAGCTCCTAAACCTAATGCTAATCCTAACACTAATTCTGACCTTAACCCTAAACCTCCTAGAAATAGATTTTTGACTTTGTGGGGACCAACAAAATGTCCCCAGTTAATCAAAATGTTGTTTGTTTACTATTCTTGTGGGGACCAGAAGTTGACCACAATTGTCCACACACACACACACACACACACACACACACACACACACACACACACACACACACACACACAAACACACAAAATCAGGAAAGCAACACATTGCTGATAGTATGCTTCATCAGATATTGAAATATTTACAGTTGAGTAATTTGTGAAAAATGACTTGCATTTCAATTTCAATGAGATGTGATGTGATTCTCAAATTCTAAAATATCTTGCAGTTCAAGATGACAAGGATAAAGCAAAGGCAGAGGCATAGGAGATCAGTATTTTACAAAAAAAACAGAAGGGTGCAAAAAAGCTATATTTTATGATTCAGTCACGTGGGGGTGATTTAGGACCTGTTGTTTACGGCTGTCTAATGCCTCCCTCTCGGATGAGGAGTAAGGGTCGGACCAAAACGCAGCGTTGTATGCAGACATAATGGATATTTATTAAAGACAAGACGAACACGAAAAACACTTTGAAAATTAACAAAACAACAAACGAAGTAGACAGACCTGAACTTGAGAACTTACATATAGACACGAAGAACGGCACGAACAGGAAAGACTAGCCAAACGAACGACAAACGAAACAGTCCCGTGTGGTGCAACAGACACAAGACAACAGGAACAAACACACAAAACACAGTGAAACCCCGGCTGCCTTAGTATGATTCTCAATCAGGGACAACGATTGACAGCTGCCTCTGATTGAGAATCATACCAGGCCGAACACAAAACCCCAACATAGAAAATCACACATAGACAGCCCACCCCCACTCACGCCCTGACCAACTAAATAAATACAAGAAAAAGGAAAAACAGGTCAGGAACGTGACACCTGTCTAGGACCTGAGCTCATCGATGTACTGTTCATCAACACTCAAAACAAAGTGTCTAATTTCAGCCTGGAATTTGAGCCAAATGGCAATAAAAACAAGCATGAATCATATTGAAGTGATGACAGAAGTGCCATACAAAGCAGCAGACACCAGCACAGCCGTGGTTTACAGATGGAATACGATACCCTGGGAGGAAGGAGGATCTCAAGATAGGCCTACCTCAATGGAGAATATAATCCCATAGTGAGATACCAGTATGAAACTGGAGAGGCTTGACTGAAAGTCAATCTCATGTTATGTAATATTTTTTTTTTATTAAAATGTTTTGTGTGTGAAAAGAGGAAGACCATCCAGCAGATGGTCATTACAGTAGAGCTTGGTGCTTTAACACCACCAAATCAACCAGGCATTGTACATCTAGTTAGTGTGACCAGTCCACTACTTCTGCTGGTGGAGAGACCGGTTGTAACTACTACAACTTGTACATCTGTAAATGAGTAGCAAAGTGTTCTCCGTAATGCCTCTGTGCATGCACATTAATAAATGCATGCAGGTGAATGAGACCTGAGAAAAAGTGGTGAAATTCCAGAGCACTCAACCTTGTGTTAGTCTGATTACAGGAGTCAGATGTCAGGACAAACCCACACAGACCTTTGCCATTTCCTCTAAAGGTTAGAGGTCACTGCAACTTCAAATATCTCTGTCCGGAGCAGAGCAGCTACTCCACCGGACCACTGTCTATTCATCTCCCTAACAGTCACACAACACTGACTAGAGTTTGCTTCCCTGTGCACGTACAAGATTTGACAAGTTATAGCTAGCCTGATTCACAGAGAGACCCTTCACTGTGCTGTATAGTGAAATATCAGTTATTCTCAACAGATTACAGGCCAAATCAAATTTATTTATAAAGCCCTTCTTACATCAGCTGATATATCAAAGTGCTGTTCAGAAACCCAGCCTAAAACCCCAAACAGCAAGCAATGCAGGTGTAGAAGCATGGTGGCTAGGAAAAACTCCCTAGAAAGGCCAAAACCTAGGAAGAAACCTAGAGAGGAACCAGGCTATGAGGGGTGGCCAGTCCTCTTCTGGCTGTGCCGGAAGAGAGATTATAACAGAACATGGCCAGGATGGTCAAATGTTCATAAATGACCAGCATGGTCAAATAATAATAATCACAGTAGTTGTCGAGGGTGCAACAAGTCAGCACCTCAGTTGGCTTTTCATAGCCAATCA
>NW_019942680.1:32067-131227 GCF_002910315.2 Salvelinus sp. IW2-2015
CAGAGACAAATTGATATCTTTCCGACAGATAAGATCTAAACCAGGCCAGAACTTGTCCGTGTAGACCAATTTGGGTTTCCAATCTCTCCCAAAAAATGTGGTGATCGATGGTATCAAAAGCAGCACTAAGGTCTAGGAGCACGAGGACAGATGCAGAGCCTCGATCTGACGCTATTAAACGGTCATTTACCACCTTCACAAGTGCAGTCTCAGTGCTATGATGGGGTCTAAAACTAGACTGAAGCATTTCGTATACATTGTTCATCTTCAGGAAAGCAGTGAGTTGCAGTGCAGCAGCTTTTTCTAACATTTTAGAGAGGAATGGAAGATTCAATATTTTTTTTTATTTTCTGGGTCAATGTTTGGCTTTTTCAAGAGAGGCTTTATTACTGCCACTTTTACTGAGTTTGGTACACATCCGGTGGATAGAGAGACGTTTATTATGTTCAACATAGGAGGGCCAAGCACAGGAAGCAGCTCTTTCAGTAGTTTAGTTGGAATAGGGTCCAGTATGCAGCTTGAAGGTTTAGAGGCCATGATTATTTTCATCATTGTGTCAAGAAATATAGTACTAAAACACTTGTCTCCCTTGATCCTAGGTCCTGGCAGAGTTGTGCAGACTCAGGACAATTGAGGTTTGGAGGAATACGCAGATTTAAAGAGGAGTCTGTAATTTGCTTTCTAATGATCATGATCTTTTCCTCAAAGAAGTTCATGAAATTATTACTGCTGAAGTGAAAGCCATCCTCTCTTGGGGAATGCTGCTTTTTAGTTAGCTTTGCGACAGTATTAAAAATAAGTTATTATTTTCCTCAATTAAGTTGGAAAAATAGGATGATCGAGCAGCAGTGAGGGCTCTTCGATACTGCACGGTACTGTCTTTCCAAGCTAGTCGGAAGACTTCCAGTTTGGTGTGGCTCCATTTCCGTTCCAATTTTCTGGAAGCTTGCTTCAGAGGCTCGGGTATTTTCTGTATAGTTTCTTATGACAAATGCTTTTAGTTTTTAGGGGTGCAACTGCATCTAGGGTATTGCGCAAGGTTAAATTGAGTTCCTCAGTTAGGTGGTTAACTGATTTTTGTCCTCTGAAGTCCTTGGGTAGGCAGAGGGATTCTGGAAGGGCATCAAGGAATCTTTGGGTAGTCTGAGAATTTATGGCACGACTTTTGATGCTCCTTGGTTGGGGTCTGAGCAGATTATTTGTTGCGATTGCAAACGTAATAAAATGGTGGTCCGATAGTCCAGGGTTATGAGGAAAAACATTAAGATCCACAACATTTATTCCATGGGACAAAACCAGGTCCAGAGTATGACTGTGACAGGGAGTAGGTCCAGAGACATGTTGGACAAAACCCACTGAGTCGATGATGGCTCCGAAAGCCTTTTGGAGTGGGTCTGTGGACTTTTCCATGTGAATATTAAAGTCACCAAAAATTTGAATATTATCTGCTATGACTACAAGGTCCGATAGGAATTCAGGGAACTCAGTGAGGAACGCTGTATATGGCCCAGGAGGCCTGTAAACAGTAGCTATAAAAAGTGATTGGGTAGGCTGCATAGATTTCATGACTAGAAGCTCAAAAGACAAAAACGCAACACCTCCGCCTTTGCGGGATGCACGGGGGATATGGTCACTAGTGTAACCAGGAGGTGAGGCCTCATTTAACACAGTAAATTCATCAGGCTTAAGCCATGTTTCAGTCAGGCCAATCACATCAAGAKTWTGATCAGTGATTAGTTCATTGACTATAACTGCCTTTGAAGTGAGAGATCTAACATTAAGTAGCCCTATTTTGAGATGTGAGGTATCACGATCTCTTTCAAAAATGGCAGGAATGGAGGAGGTCTTTATTCTAGTGAGATTGCTAAGGCGAACACCGCCATGTTTAGTTTGCCCAACCTAGTTCAAGGCACAGACACAGTCTCAATGGGGATAGCTGAGCTGACTACACTGACTGTGCTAGTGGCAGACTCCACTAAGCTGGCAGGCTGGCTAACAGCCTGCTGCCTGGCCTGCACCCTATTTCATTGTGGAGCTAGGGGAGTTAGAGCCCTGTCTATGTTCGTAGATAAGATGAGAGCACCCCTCCAGCTAGGATGGAGTCCGTCACTCCTCAGCAGGCCAGGCTTGGTCCTGTTTGTGGGTGAGTCCCAGAAAGAAGGCCAATTATCTACAAATTCTATCTTTTGGGAGGGGCAGAAAACAGTTTTCAACCAGCGATTGAGTTGTGAGACTCTGCTGTAGAGCTCATCACTCCCCCTAACTGGGAGGGGGCCAGAGACAATTACTCGATGCCGACACATCTTTCTAGCTGATTTACACGCTGAAGCTATGTTGCGCTTGGCGACCTCTGACTGTTACATCCTAACATCGTTGGTGCCGACGTGGATAACAATATCTCTATACTCTCTACACTCGCCAGTTTTAGCTTTAGCCAGCACCATCTTCAGATTAGCCTTAACGTCGGTAGCCCTGCCCCCTGGTAAACAGTGTATGATCGCTGGATGATTCGTTTTAAGTCTAATACTGTGAGTGCAGGTGCAACCACCTGTGAGTGCAGGTGCAACGAACATCATGCTGATTGACATCTTGCAGGATATCTTATCCCATCCAGAGGCTGGCTCTCTGACCAACACAAAGGCCTGGGCTGGGGGCCTGAATTCCAGGGGAGCCTCCGTGTGGATCTGTGCTATTGTGCCACTGGCAGGCAGTCTCCGGGCATCACACAAAACTGTCTCTCAGCAGACAGTGTCCCTAGTCTCTCTCCTTCTCGCTGACCTACATTCCCTCTCACCAGCCACACAGTCATGCTATCTGCATTAGCTCTCCTCACAGCYTGCAGCCTGTGGTTACATGAAGGGAAAAACATTGAAGAAACACGCTCTGGAAATTAAAGGAGTTAATTACATAAATAACTTTTCTTTCAGTCTTCTTTGTCTTTAATGTGGTTGCCGGGAGCCATGCGTGGTAGCAGTGGAGGAAATGTAACTTGTTAAAGTTAACTATTTTTATTTCTCAATCTAGCCTACAGTCACAGACTACACACAGCAGCTCTATCTAGACTGAATCTAACCTTTGGATGAGACCTTCGATTATAAAAAATAAAAAATCCACATTATTTCTTTATGCTTGTGTAATSGGCATTATTGTATCAATCAGTCTCTTCATCTTATACCATACATATTTATGATAACTTAAATACTGTGTACTACTGTGGCTAATGAGGCATACTACTCAGTCTGTAATTGTTTGCAAGCAGCATTAGTTCAGCCATGCCGGTCTGTCCCTGTGCGTGTCCCTGGGTGTAGTGTAAGTGGAGCGGCTGGATGTTCACATGCCCATGTGAGTCAGAGAGGGAGTCCCCACAGTCCTCCAGAGTGTCAGCAGCACTAGGCCCACCTGCCAGGGGCACCCAAGAGACAATCCACTGACCTTTACCACTGAGCTCCTGCTCTCACCACCAATACTGCACTGGCTCCTCTATTACATACCTGCTCACACAACAAGGTAGGTAGGCTTGTGGTAGCTGCCAACCTYTGATTCATTAATGAGTAGCCCAGAGCCTTATCTTTGTTTGACAACAAAGTGGCGGGGTGAAATCAGTGCTCTTCTCATAAAGCCATACRTAGAGTGGCTTCTGGCATTAGGGCACGGAAGGTTTCGCACTGAGTGTGTGTTTCAATATGGGCCATGCCACGTGAATTAAGTAGGACAGACATTCAGGAGTGCCACTACAAAGTCACTGACTCCATTACCTCATACAGTAGATTAGTGTCAAYAGGTCCATTCATCTGTTTACAGACACGGATCAAATGACTGAAACGAGAGCACTGTTCTCCTGGACATCCTCCACAGAGTAAGACACACACAGAGTTGGGGTGGATTACATGACATTACTGGTTGTAGACTGGGACTGAACAGCCCCAGGACAAAAGGAGCTCTTTCTGTTTGGTTAGCTTACACAGAATGTCAAAGGGTGCAATGACACTAAAACATACGTGAGGTGCCTGTTGATCTGTTGACAGATCGTCAGTAGGACTCGGCAGCTGTCTCACCTTGCATTAAGAGAGACAGCAGCCCCAAGTGCAAACAGCCACTCTCATCGCTGGACAGAGAAGAAAAAGTGAACATTAACAAAAACAGAGCAATAAAGTGTGAGGACCTTTGAGTAGTGAGGGAGGAGGGGCCTATTAATGGACAAACGGACAGGAGAAGAGCCAGTTTACAGGCCAGCCCTCCTCCCTCTCCTCTGTTCTTCTCTTGCCTTACTCCACTAATCCAAACACCTGGAGGGCAGGGAGGAGGGAGGAGGGGGAAGAGACTGCCCCATGTGACTGGGAGCTCACATGCAGCGTTACGCAACGTGTTACTGTAACACCTTGACTGGAGCCAGGGAGGTTAAGTAAAGCAGGGCCTGCTCGGCACACTCTGCCAAGGGCACGGGAGGGGGCGGCGGGCCAGCTGGTGGGGTGACATCAAGTCAAAGAAGTCATGTATCAGCTGGTGTGTGCCACCATATTCGGTTGTAAGAATCAAACAACTTGCTTTGTGTTCTCAAAAATAGTAGTACTGTACATTAGCTGAACTTTGTAATAATTTTGTTAGTGACATTGCTGACTGATTGTGGAACTAGGAGTAGAAATTAGTTATACAGATCACCATCATAAGCTGCATCAATCATTAACTTGTAATATTCACAAATCATATTTACACAAATAAAATGCAAGACTAGGAAAACGTTACATTACTTAGGGGGATTCCATGGTAACAGAGTGATGGTGAGTCTCAAACTTTCACTTTAAAATGCATGTCAACCAAAAACCAGTAATTGTATACTTTTTTTGTGGAAATTGTTAAAAGTAGTCCTTTTGCATAGAGTTGTATGTTTTTAAAAAACTTTGCAATCATTGTTTTTTTGTTTGGCATACATTTTAAAGGAAAATAATCGGCGTCTCATCATCACTCTGTTACTGTGGAATTGTCTGTCGGTAGGCAAGAGTCCAAGGTAACTATAAATGAATAACTTATGTAGCATTCCTAAACAATGTTGTTTGGTAAGAAAATACTATGGTTTAGGCTTAAGTAGGAAGTACTGCATAACTGCCAGTCTTTACTATAGGGTAATAATTACATAGGGATATTTCACTGGTTGTTACTGTGGTACAACATAAGGCCAAGATATTGTGCGACTTTACAAGCCAATAAATAACCATAACAGATAAGGCAAAATAAGACCTTTGAAACCATTCAACTTCACCGGTTTCCAGAGCGTGAACATTTCTATTTTTAGAAAAGACTCTGTCCTACAGCTCCAGAGGCATGGGTTCAGTGAGGACAGGGGGAGGATCTGCGCTGGGTAAAGTTCACAATGGTGCACAGAAGGGCAGACAGTCAACAGCACAGGGCGAACACACAACACATTTCTGGGGGGCTTTCACAAGTCAGGGAGAGGGGTTAAGCAGGAGTTAAGGCAGAGAGTATGAGGTCCACCAAACCTGTAAACCCAGGTTCTTCAGATGATAATCTCAGTTCTTGTCAAAACACACTGCTTTTACTTGACCTTGTGAAGGTTCAGCCATGGGCAAATAAACACCAAGTAAGCAAAACTAGAGATTATTTGTAAAAGCTTGGGAGCGTATCAGGCCCATCTCTGTGGTGAGAGGATGTGTCCTCACCATTAGAGTGAAAGAGAAAAGTGAGCATGGCTTCTGAGGTTCAGGTTGACAACTAGGCTTTAACATGCTCTGTAGTAAACAGATCTGTGTTATGTAGCTGTGCTGCCGAGYTGCTATTGGATTGAGTTGAGTACACTCACTGCACTGTAGATGTATTTTAGACTCCAAGCCCGTCCTCATACTCATTCATTTCCAACGATAACTTGATATTCATCTTTCCACTAATAGGCCTATCTCATCTGGCTTATTCCTCTGAGACGTAGTTAATGCATCCTAATCCACACCATCATACTATCTTTTTAGTTCCATTATATTATCTTTACTGTTTCATTGAAATTGATTTAATCTTTATGGTATCTAAGCATTCTTACTGAAAATCTTGATGCAAAAAAGTAAGGAATTCCAAGTTAAAGTATCTCAACCACAAATATTTCCTCTGTACTGTAAATACTTCCAAAGTGTGTTTGTGAGAAAGATAAACAATGTGACAGAAAGAAGACAGAAGGGAACTTTAAAGTAATCCTGCTCTTTGTTCACTGTTGCAGCAAATATAGGTTATGAACTAATAAGTTACAGGGGGAAAAAGACTGCTCTTGTCCTCAAACCAACAGAGAGAAAGAAAAAGGGGCATATGGGTGGGTTGCTAGGGAGAAAATAAAGAGAGAGAGAGAAAGAGCTAAAGAGAGAGAGTGAGTGAGTAGGAGAGAAGGCCAGCACATGAAGTCAGATTGTGTGTTGTCTGGGAGCCATGTGCTTAGGCCAAGCCTTTAAGTAAGTGGAGCTGTGAACATCAGAGCATGAGTCATACTGGAGGAGCCACTGCACCTCCATTCACACACACACACAGTTAGAGAAGTCAGAGAATGGAAAACATTAACACACCGGGCCAAATGACAGAAAAATGATAGGAAACATTTCCATGTAACTCTTCAATGACAAAAACCGAGGAAAGGGAACATGCTCTATACTGGATTAGAGAAGGGGAATAGCCTGATTTGAAGCATTGTCACAGGAACAGCGAGACCTCCTTTAGGCCACTGGGGTAAAATTCACAACGGTGCACAGAAGGGCAAAATGTAGCATCGGGGTTGTACAACCAGTGGCAGCAGCAGAGGCTTGAATGGCAAAAGCTGCATTGGCTGAGAAAGGAACAGTGGGTGAGTTAACAGTCTGCAGTTACACCATGGTAAAGGAGGCACAGTCCTAATGGCAGCAAAACTGCTTTGGAAATACGGATGAGAATTCCCAACACTTATGACAACTGAGTGCCTCCCTTTGTCTTACCTTCTTTGCACCACTGAGGTGTAAAAGTGAATGTAAAAGGTACAGGTAGCTGCCAAAATAAAAGGAAACACTTGAGTAAATGAAAGATAAAGTTTATTGAAAGCAGGTGGTTCCACACAGGTGTGGTTCCTGAGTTAATTAAGCAATTAACATCCCATCATGCTTAGGGTCATGTTTAAAAATGCCCTGTTGCCCATTATTTTGGATGCTGAGGCTAGAAGAGATCTGTGACTTTGAAAGGGGTGTGTCAAAGGAGCATAGGTGGTTTAAAGGGTGTGTGTGTGCCAATGAGGGGATTCTATTAATGCCCAGGGCGTGAACCGGGTTAGCGTTAATTGCATTCAATTTGTAACCGGGTGTGAGCCAGATGCCCCATTCTGGCTGACGGCGAAGTCAGCTCAAAACAAAAGGGACGTAGGTTAGTCAGTTGGAGTAATGAGTAGGATTATGTGTTTTGTGTGTGTGTGTGTCAGTCACCAGATCTCAAACTAATTGAACACTTATGGGAGATTCTGGAGCAGCGCCTGATAGAGCATTTTCCACCCCCATCAACAAAACATCAAATTATCTAATTTCTCATGGAAGAATGGTGTCGCTCCAATAGAGTTCCAGACACTTGTAGAATCTATGTCAAGGTGTATTGAAGCTGTTCTGGCTCGTGGTGGCCCAAAGCCCTATTAAGACACTTCATGTTGGTGGTGTTTCCTTTATTTTGGCAGTTACCTGTATGTACACAACAAAAGGGTGAGGTTTTATGGAATTTACATTTACTAATGTGTGTGCAGTGCCAATATTGACAGTTCCCCTGTGTCTTCTCAGATGTGGCTCCTCATCAAAGCCCCCATACCTGCATCACTACAGAACTATTTATATTCTCCTCACTACTGTCAGTCTGAGCTCCATCACTGCCTCCACACCAGAGAGGCAGAGATAGAAAAGGAGGAGCTCAGTTGAGAAACATCATCATCGCTCACCTGGTAGTGGAGAAACAAGGAATAACTTAGTTGAGTGTGGAAGGCTGAACATTTGGCTAGTGTGTAACTATGTACACTATATGAATAGTATGTATTAATGTACATATGGATTCTAAATGTATCCATATGCAAAGCTTTATATGAGAGTTGCCAGAAGATACCGACCCTACCGTTATGTTTGTTTACACTGAGCTGCACTGAAGTTGGAACACAATCATGGTTGCATTAAGACACCGTGGAGATATGGGTCAGAAAACATACCTCAATGCAGGGATAGAATATGCCAATGTACTCCAAATTTGACCTTTATTCACACTGCTCCATCGAGAAGATTAAAATACTGCTTTAGTTTTCCCAGAAAAGCAGTAGCCACCTCAGCCATTTTGGAATAACACTTCATGTTGAACAACAAAGGAGCTGATTGGCTGACACTGCCATTCCAAAATGTCTGCAGTGGCTACTGATAGCTAGCATGAGGACAAAAGGGCAGTTTTCCAGGAAAACTAGCAACATTTAAATCTTCAATGGAACAGTGTTTTAATGTAACCATGATTGCGTTCCGACCTCAGTGCAGCTCAGTGTAAACAAGCGTAACGGTAGGGTCGGTATCTTCTGGCAATATATGAGGGGTGCATCTCAAAGTGGGGTTGCATGCACAGTGTAGTGCATATTGTGTGTAGTGTATGTTACACTCTTAGAAAAAAGGAAAACCTTTTTGGTTCCATGTAGAACCCTCTGTGGAAAGGGTTCTACATGGAACCGAAAAGGTTCTCCCTGGAACCAAAATGGGTTCTTCCAAGGGTTCTCCTATGTAGATAGCTGAAGAACACTTTTAGGTTCTAGATAACGTATTTTTTTCTAAGAGTGTAGGCTCATGTGTGCATGGTTGGGTCAGTGCATGTCTGGCTATTCTCTAAAACACCAAGCTTCCTCTTCTCAGAATGGGGAACCAGCCTCTGTTTATCAGAAGCATACAGAGCAGACAACACAGCTCTGGACTGGCTTTACTACAGGTTGCAAGGGCACTTGTACATGTATTTATGATGTTGAAAACAGTGACCCCAACACACACAGACTGTCCAGTGCGGTAGGTAGCAGATAAGAGCGTTGGGCCAGTAACTAAAAGATTGCTGGTTCAAATCCCTGAGGGCAGTGGTGGAAAAATGGTGGAAAAATCTGCTCCCGGGAAACGTGGATGTCGATTGAGGCAGCACCCCCACCTCTCTGATTCAGTGGGGTTGGGTTAAATGCAGAAGACACATTTCAGTTGAATGTGTGCAGTTGTGCAACTGACTAGGTATCCCCTTTCCTTTCCCAGTCTCCACACATGCCAACATTCCTCTGGTTCTATGCAGTAAACATTCTCTTCCATATAGAGAACCAGCCACACTATTATGAGAAGAGAAAGCTTGGGGTTTTAGAGAACAGCCAGACATGCACTGATCCAAGCATGCATACATAAGCCTAACAGTTGGCTGTAAACAAGTCAATGCTATGTAAGTCACAGAGAAGGTTTCTTTTCAGGGGCCAAGAGAAAGGTATAGGCACACTGCCACCCTCTCTGACAACTTCATGTCATGCTTGATTCTTGAAACTTAATCGTCCATGATTGTTTTGGATTGATTTTGAATTGGGCGTGTCTAATTTGGACTACAGTTTGCTGCCTATCAAATAATCAGCCCTCTGTGGCTCCTCAAAAACCCAGGTAAGGCCCATGACTTAACCTCTTAAGTCTACAGAGCCTGATTTTGGGCACAAAAATGTATGACAATATGTTTACACTACTTATGTTATTAATTTCACACAGTTGTATAAGTCAGAACACAAAAGAATAGACAGTTCTAGGATACTCAGGATTCTCTGTCGAATGAATGTGTCTCTGGCTTCATCTAGTGGTCGGCTAAATCTTTACAATGCATTTTGTCAGCTATTTTTCACGTCAAGTCAAAGGGGCGGCCCTGAGAAAAGCTGCTCTCCTGGTCGACACGCTAGCAAACGCGTGGCAGATCATCACTGGCGTACATAGTACATGAATGTGTATGAGCCGTATCGTGTTTCTCCTCCAGATCTGCTGACCAGAGCAGTTCATTTACCCTGCTGCTTCCTTCCGCTACTTAACACCCCATAGTATAAAGTAGAGCCCTCAAGCCCACCCCAGCACTGCACTGCGACGATTTAACAAATTAATCTACCCAATATCACTCTGCTGAGTTTGCGAGAGGACTCGATAACCATGGATTTTCCTTTTTTGTTTCCCTCAAACTAAATCCTTCACTAGACAGTAATCCTTAACTAGACAGTCACCTGACAAAGTTCACCAACTACATACGTACAGTATCAATGGAGTGTGTGTGCCAATGGGGGGATTATATTAATGCCCCAGGCAAACCCCGGGTGAACAGGATTAGCATGGATTGCATTCGATTTGGAACCGGGCTGCCTCCCGGGCGTGAGCGGAATCAAATCAAATGTTATTTGTCACATGCTCCGAATACAACTGGTGTAGACTTTACCGTGAAATGCATGCGTACGAGCCCTTCCCAACGATACAGAAAAATAATAACAAGAGGAATAAAATAGACAAGAATATACAGGGAGTCCCAGTACCAGATCAATATACAGGGAGTCCCAGTACCAGATCAATGTGCAGGGGTACAAGGTATTTGATGTAGATATGTACGTGCAGGGTAAAGTGACTAGACATCAGCATAGATAATAATGTAAGAGTAAAATAAAGAACTGAGTAGCCTCGCTCTGTCGGCTCAAAACACAAGTGATGTAGGTTCAGCATGTGGAATAATGAGTAGGATTCTGTTTTCACATGCAAAAATGATTGTTTTTTATAAAAACGCTTTATCTGCATTCCCAATGAAAACTGGTTTTAAAAATTTAAATATATATTTTATAGAAATTGTTGCATTGTTTACAATATGACTGAGTGGCGCAGATTACCATTTGATTTGAGCAGGGCTCGCCTCCCTCACCGGTTTTGCCTGGTCACGGGATGGGCCATAGCCCGGTTCAACCCAGGGCACCTTAATCGAATCCCCTCATTGACATGGCGAGTACTCACACATCCTATACAACAGAGAATGAGTCTCAGCGGCATCCTACTGCTTCCATGTAGTATATGGTTGTAAATTCACTTTTCCATTTGAATCAACAAGCTCCGGAGCATGCAATGAAGCACAAAGGTGTCTATTGCCATCTACTGGCCCCATTTAGCAATGGTTTGCCTATGCATGAACAAATAGAAAGAATCAAGTCTAGATTCACAATGGCTCAAACGACATGTTCAAAGGACTAATAAACACTTTTCTATCTTGTCAGGTTGTATTGTTTTTTCTAAAATAATAGAGTATTTATTATACATTCATTAATGATAGGCCACCTTCTCTCATACTAAAACTAACTGAAGCGAAGAGACAGAATTCAGTAACTCTTGGAGGACAGTGGAAGTTGATAAAGTGATTAGTTATTGTTAACAGTAAAACCAATGTGCTTATACCCTTTGTCAGGGTATATACCCTTTGTCCTGCTCCTTTTTACAGAGAAGAGTTTGCTCTTTTGTCAGTAGGGTTCAGTCCAATTGCACATGTACTGTAGGCCTACATACCTCACCCACAGAGCTCAAATAAACGTCATGCTTTGATCTACTGAATTGAAGTAGGCCTGTGGAGGGGAGGGGTCTGTAAATAAAAGTATTCCTGCGTTGTGGCATACATTTTTGTGTTGTCGATATGGTTGTCCTTGTTCGATAGAGCCATTGGCCGTCTTTCAGCCATGTTCCTATCAGCGGATTAATTGCTAACTATACAAGCTGACACATTTTTTCCAGTCTCTGAAAGAAAACTCATTTGGGGCGGTGTTTCGTGCTCTGGCCCCGTCCCTCCCCCAAGGCAGACTTATTTGAAAGGGAGGCGGACACTAACAAACAAAACAATTCTTTGGGCAAATGGCTTCAAGTAATTCCTATCATCAACTTGAATTCGAAGATGTAGCAATTTGTTTGCTACATGGTGACATTCAACCACACGTTTCATACTAAAAGTAGAAGAGGTTTTACAATCAGAGATCTATTGTATCTCGATTGTAAAACCTCTTTTCTTTAAAGTCGTAGATATGGCTACTAAACAGCAAGCTTTAACGTTACAGCCAGCCACCTAAAGCTAGGTTTACCAGCCAACGTTAGCATGACTGGAGTTGGTTAGCTAGTTAGCCTGGCACCGGCTAACTTGTCACTATGCACCAGGCCTCCCGTTTGTAACTTTTTAGCAAATGTGTAACATCAGCAACTGTACATAGTTTTACTAGCTAGCTATGTAACATAATTGACAAGGGTTGACATTGGTTATGATTATGAGCATGGATACATTTCAAAATCATAGGCATTTATTTTTTATATTTTGCCTTCATTTAACCAGGTATGCCAGTTGATAAGTTCTCATTTACAACTGCGACCTGGCCAAGATAAAATAAAGCAGTGCGACAAAAACAACAACTCAGAGTTACACATAAACAAACGTATAGTCAATATGTAGTGAGGGCCAGCCAACGAGAGCATACAGGTCGCAGTGGTGGGTAGTATATGGGGCTTTGGTGACAAAACAAATGGCACTGTGATAGACTACATCCAGTTTGCTGAGTAGAGGGTTGGAGGCTATTTTGTAAATGACATCGCCAAAGTCAAGGATCGGTAGGATAGTCAGTTTTACGAGGGTATGTTTGGCAGCATGAGTGAAGGAGGCTTTGTTGAGAAATAGGAAGCCGATTCTAGATTTAATTTTGGATTGGAGATGCTTAATCTGAGTCTGGAAGGAGAGTTTACAGTCTAACCAGACACCTCGGTATTTGTAGTTGTCCACACATTCTAAGTCAGAACCATCCAGAGTAGTGATGCTAGTCGGACGGGAGGGTGCGGGCAGCAATCAGTTGAAGAGCATGCACTTAGTTTTACTAGCATTTAAAAGCAGTTGGAGGCCACGGAAGGAGTGTTGTATGGTGTTGAAGCTCGTTCGGAGGTTTGTTAGCACTATGTCATGTCATTGCCCTCTTTGGACACCGCGAGCACCATCCCCCTACCTCGGCACCATCTCTCTCTGTCTCCTACAACCAGGCTGCTGTGGTCAGAGAGGTCGTAAATTCCTAGGGAAGATCCTGCCTCATGGCCAGACAGTATAGAGAGAGTGAGTGTCATAGAGAGAACAAAGGAATTTCTTACACCTCACAGAACTGGAGAACCGAACGACATTTATGTTCTGGAGAAGGTATAAAAGATCGGTGAAGAATCCAGCTACGAACTGGTCCGTTTGGTACAATTTTGGGAAACTCATGGGAGACAATACGGCCACATCACCATAACTGTCACGCCCTGACCTTAGTTCCTTTTTATGTCTCTATTTTGGTTTGGTCAGGGCGTGAGTTGGGGTGGGCATTCTATGTTTTTTTCCTATGCTTTCTATTTCTATGTGTTTGGCCTGGTATGGTTCCCAATCAGAGGCAGTTGTCTATTGTTTTCTCTGATTGAGAACCATACTTAGGTATGCCTTTTCCAACCTGGTGTTTGTGGGTAGCTGTTTTCTGTTTTGTGTTGTAGCACCTTTCAGGACTGTTTCGATTTTCGTTGTTTCATTTTGTTATTTTGTATTTCGTGTTGTTATAATAAATTAACATGGACACTTACTACGCTGCGTTTTGGTCCGATCTTTCCTGTTCAGATGAAGAAGATCGTTACAATAACGCTGTTTATACAATAGCCTCAGATATGAAGCTTACATCTAATTGTTTTATAAGATGAATGAGTGAGGATGATACTGTTTGTGAAATTGTGTAATGTGATTTTGGACTGTTTAATGAAGGAAACTCCAATTCCCTTTGGAGTTTAACTAAATCAGAGGACCGCCCATGAGCACAGCTATGGTCTTTCGTCCTGGGACAGGCCTGCTCTTCCGAATAAAACCCCCACCCGGGTTTTCTATCATCAGACCAAGCTTACCTCAATTACGAGATGGCTAAAGGTTGCAGACCAGCTTACCTCGATAACGAGAGGGCCAAGGTTTGAGACCAGACTGCTGAACTTTTAACCATCCCACCTGGTTAAACTCTTAGACTATCGATACCGACAGAATAAGAAC
Organism: Salvelinus sp. IW2-2015; assembly: GCF_002910315.2. NCBI lineage: Eukaryota > Metazoa > Chordata > Actinopteri > Salmoniformes > Salmonidae > Salvelinus > Salvelinus sp. IW2-2015. The sequence goes on from NW_019942680.1 coordinate 46,135, forward strand.
AAGTCTTTGATATTAATTACTAGTCTGCAGCTAGGAATTTGGTATCATTGAACGCGAAGACCGACAACCGCCGAAACATCTATYCTATAACGACATGAATGAATGTCACTCTGAACTATCCATTCTAATCACGACAGAGAGAGAGAGGGCGGACAGACTCTCCAATAGAAACAAACTTTTCTACAGAGATCCCGACGACACACTGAGCGTAAATATATATATATTGATTGCAATTGTTCCCGAATGAGTGAGCGTTCATGTGCAAAGGATTAGCATTTCAATTGTTATAATTATCACTCTGTCTAACAAGCCGCCATACCGGTTTAGCCCACTAGGGCACACCCCCCTATCATTTCTTTGTAAACATATCTATTTTGTTTGTTTGTGTGATGCATTTCTGTGAATTACTTAGTAAATMAATTATTTTAAGGCAATTGATGTATGGATGACTCATAGTGAAGACAGGGTTCATGCAGATAACCAACAATTTACGACGTTTGGAATGAGACTAACGTGAGGTAAATAATTAATTAATCAGAAGACTAAGTGACCAGATATTAAAATGTCTGAAAGTTATATTAGGAAAATTATAACTTTGTAATCTGAATATTTTCCTTGGTCCCCCGACTTCCTAGTTACAGTTACATGGTTATGTAGTTTAATCACGTAATAATAATTACAGATAATTTTTGATAAAGATACGTCTTCAGTTTTAATGATGCCAAAGACACGACAACAGTGTCCAAAGAAGGGCCAGATCTATACAGAATGGTGTCGTCTGCGTAGAGGTGGATCAGAGAATCAGCAGCAAGAGCGACATCATTGATATATACAGAGAAAAGAGTCGGCCCGAGAATTGAACCCTGTGGCACCCCCATAAAGACTGCCAGAGGTCCGATTTGACACACTGAACTTTATTTGAGAAGTAGTTGATGAACCAGGCGAGGCAGTCATTTGAGAAGCCAAGGCTATTGAGTCTGCCGATAAGAATGCGGTGATTAACAGAGTCGAAAGCCTTGGCCAGATTGATGAAGACGTCTGCACAGTACTGTCTTTTATCGATGGCGGTTATGATATCCTCTAGGACCTTGAGCGTGGCTGAGGTGCACCCATGACCAGCTCGGAAACCAGATTGCATAGTGGAGAAGGTACGGTGGGATTCAAAATGGTCGGTGATCTGTTTGTTAACTTGGCTTTCGAAGATTTTAGAAAGGCGTGACGCTAGATAGTATTCCAAACAGATGTAAATAACAATTATTGGCTATCCAGCAAGCTAGCTAGCTAAATTGACTAAGAGTGAGGAGAAACAATACAACAATTTAACTGTTGTAAATCTCTACAACTGATAAGCTGGTTTTACTATAAAAAGTATTTGCCTAAGCATGCTGTTAGACATGACTGTAGCTAGATACTGTCTGCCTACCTACCTATGTACATTTGTAGTCTGGTCACTGTGCAAATGTTGAGGGTTATGCCATATTTATTTCTATTAGGCTAGATATTGTTCTAAATGTAATCTCTGTGCCTATGCACATGTACACATGTTCAACTAGTCTGTCCTAGTGGTGTTATGCTGGCATAGTTCAACTGTCGTTCAAACTGTGGAGTATCATTTATTATATATTTTTTGTCTTACAGATAATACCGTGTGGTGCCTGGGCTTCTTTCTGGATTGGATTCTTGGAGAGAAACATAATTCCTTTGCCTGCGTATGTCATTGTAGCAGAACTGTATCCCATGAACTGTATCCCTCTCGATGGATTGAACAAGCAGAAGATTACTCAAGAGGAGATGAATAGCAGTTTGATCATGACAACACTCCCACAGCTTTACAAGTGTTCCCTGAACTTAGTGTGTTTCTTTGGAATGACAATTTCATCATGACCACCTCTCCCATCATCTGCTGATCACCAGTTCTCTTAGCTACAGATTGTTACACCAAATAATGTGATTTATCCAAAGATTTTTGGTATCCATTACTGGGAGTTACAGGAAAGGTACTGTTTGGTGTAGAACCAAATTTTCCACCAACCTTAGCTTGGTGATGCTGTCATCCTCAATTTGTGGAAAAAGGAGTCTCATAAAATGTCTGTGTCCAGTTGCAAGAGGGTCTGTTTGAATTTAGAAAACGCTCAGTTACTTTTTTTGCTCCATTAAGTAATCCAACAATTTGTACGCTGCTATCTTGTCTATTTCAAGTCTTCTCTCATTGATCAAGACAGGTGTCTGTCATCATGACATGTGGCATGGACACCTTTCAATGGTCTGACAAATACAGCTGTAGCTCGGCCACCTTCCACCACAGATGCGGAAGGCTGACATAGGCGGATGCGGTGGATTGAGACGCAGCCCGTGCAAAAAAACATCTCTAGCTTAAATGTTTTAATTCTGATGGGGATTTTTTAAATTACTTTGATGCACGAGTCAAGACTCTTAAAGTATTAAAAACAAAGTAGTCACACTTACAGGTTCATTTAGAATGTGCTCCAAAAAAGTTACTAACTTGTGGTAACACGATACAGCTCTGATCATGTACTGTAAGTCCAAACCTTCAAAAGTCAACATTACATGGAACCCAATTACATCGTGAATACATGGCATTCAATTACATCAGGTTCAGCAGCGGGACGATTTTTGTTGTTGAGTGGATGGTCAGGGGGCTGGAACAACGAGGACTACATCGTAACAGTGGACTACTACAGCAGATACTTCGAACTCGACAAGCTTCACAGCACCACATCTGCAGCTGTGATACACAAGCTGAAAGCAGCCTTTGCCAGGCATGGCATTGTAGAGACTTTAATATCTGACAATGGGCCCTGTTACAAATCAAATGACTTTGAATCCTTCACAAAAGCATGGGAGTTCACACATGTCACCACAAACCTGCATTACCCTCAAATCAATCAAATGTATTTTATAAAGCCCTTTTTACATCAACAGTTGTCACAAAGTGCTTTACAGATACCCACCCTAAAACCACCGCATTGCACAGTGGCTAATACAAACTCCCTAGACAGGCAGGAACATAGGAATAAATCGAGGGTTAGCCAGTCCTCTTCTGGCTGTGCCCAGTGTAGTCACAGAATCATTGTTCTTGGTGAAAAAGTATTTATATTTGCTTCACACCGCTCCCTGCAGTAGATAGTAATGCCAGTAGACACTGCCTCCCTGTGGTCAGAGGTGCACACTACAAATTAAACAGCCTTTTCAACCACCTCAACATTTTCTAACATGCTGACCACACCGCTCGCGTTGCAAAATAAATGTACTTACATTTACATTTAAGTCATTTAGCAGACGCTCTTATCCAGAGCGCGACTTACAAATTGTGCATTCACCTTATGATATCCAGTGGAACAACCACTTTACAATAGTGCATCTAACTCTTTTAAGGGGGGGTTAGAAGGATTACTTTATCCTACCTAGTATTCCTTAAAGAGGTGGGGTTTCAGGTGTCTCCGGAAGGTGGTGATTGACTCCGCTGACCTGGCGTCGTGAGGGAGTTAGTTCCACCATTGGGGTGCCAGAGCAGCGAACATGTTTGACTGGGCTGAGCGGGAACTGTACTTCCTCAGAGGTAGGAGGCGAGCAGGCCAGAGGTGGATGAACGCAGTGCCCTGTTTGGGTGTAGGGCCTGATCAGAGCCTGAAGGTACGGAGGTGCCGTTCCCCTCACAGCTCCGTAGGCAAGCACCATGGTCTTGTAGCGGATGCGAGCTTCAACTGGAAGCCAGTGGAGAGAGCGGAGGAGCGGGGTGACGTGAGAGAACTTGGAAAGTTGAACACCAGACGGGCTGCGGCGTTCTGGATGAGTTGTAGGGGTTTAATGGCACAGGCAGGGAGCCCAGCCAACAGCGAGTTGCAGTAATCCAGACGGGAGATGACAAGTGCCTGGATTAGGACCTGCGCCGCTTCCTGCGTGAGCAGGGTCGTACTCTGCGAATGTTGTAGAGCATGAACCTACAGGAACGGGTCACCGCCTTGATGTTAGTTGAGAACGACAGGTGTTGTCCAGGATCACGCCAAGGTTCTTAGCACTCTGGGAGGAGGACACAATGGAGTTGTCAACCGTGATGGCGAGATCATGGAACGGGCAGTCCTTCCCCGGGAGGAAGAGCAGCTCCGTCTTGCCGAGGTTCAGCTTGAGGTGGTGATCCGTCATCCACACTGATATGTCTGCCAGACATGCAGAGATGCGATTCACCACCTGGTTATCAGAGGGGGGAAAGGAGAAGATTAATTGTGTGTCGTCTGCATAGCAATGATAGGAGAGACCATGTGAGGATATGACAGAGCCAAGTGACTTGGTGTATAGCGAGAATAGGAGAGGGCCTAGAACAGAGCCCTGGGGGACACCAGTGGTGAGAGCACGTGGTGCGGAGACAGATTCTCGCCACGCCACCTTGTAGGAGCGACCTGTCAGGTAGGACGCAATCCAAGCGTGGGCCGCGCCGGAGATGCCCAGCTCGGAGAGGGTGGAGAGGAGATCTGATGGTTCACAGTATCAAAGGCAGCCGATAGTCTAGAAGGATGAGAGCAGAGGAGAGAGAGTTAGCTTTAGCAGTGCGGAGCGCCTCCGTACACATGTACACATACATGTTATTCAATCATTGCACCCACACTGCTCGCGCACGTCAATGAGTGTCTGCATAGCCAGGTGCTAAAATAGAACTTGGTTCTATTTGTGACGCTTGACTCACCGCAAGTCCTGCCTCTCCCATCTCCTCATTGGTTTTTAGGAGCATATACCCATGTGGGTGATTGAAAGATGAACTGAGGTCCACACTCCAGTCCAGTTGGTGGTGGTAATGCACCGTAAAGTTGGTTGACAACCGCCACATAAAGTCCAAGAAAAATAAAAAGTCTGAAGGAGGAGAGATTACTAGAAACTAACTCAGTTTACCCTTTTATCTGTGATTAATTGTTGGAGTAGAGGACCTTGTGCATTTCAGGTAAAATAACAACCCAATGTTTATATCCCAGGACAAATTAGCTAGCCACAGCAAGCTAGCTAGATAATTTGCCATAAATGTTTCATGCTTTTTGACCTGTCCCCAAATTAATATAGTTGGTTCAGAGTTCGTTTTGATATTTCAACCTTCGTGTCCTGATCGCGTCTGGTGTGGTGGATAAAATCAACATGCGATGGCACGGTGTGGCAGCATGTAAGCCTACGATCATCAATAGCTTAAAGTTAAGATATCAAGTCATCGTAGGAAGGCCTTCCAATGTATTACAATTCCCAAATGTCGGTATCCTTCCTCTTTACCCTTTCTTCCTCTGCTCTCTACCTCCTCCATCCTCTCTTCCCTCCCGCCTCTCAGTGTCCTCCTTCCTCAGCCTCCACTTCACCCGTCTCCTCCTGACCACAGCTGTCAGCGCACTACAGAACACCTGTACAGAAAATTACATGGCTGCCATCAGGAGGCAGCCCCCACGTGCTCACTCATCAGGGACACCCGTCGGAAAGGAAATCCTCAAGCACAGCTTCCTGTTGGGTCAGCGTGCAGAGGAGAGGAGGAAATGGAAGCGCTGGTGTCCGTGCCGATGACCCCTGGAAGGAACACTCAGAAATGGAGAGGAAAAGCAGAATGCTGCCAAGAGGAACAGCAACACCTGAATTGCGTGTGGGTCATAGCAGAGTCGTCCCCAGGTCCTGCTGGCCAGGGGACTGAAGTTTGCATGTACGCCAGACCGGTTTTCATAACCTGGAATAGCTTGCGGCGGAGCGGGTACGGTCGGCGGTAACAGAGTTTGGCAAAGCAGCAGCATGGACAGGGCCGCCAGGACCCCAAGGGGTGCACGTTTTGGACCCCAAGGGGTGCACGTTTTGTTTTTTGGCCTAGCACTACACAGCTGATTCAAAGTAATGGCCTTGCTGAAAAATCTGTGCAGATTGCTAAATCACTCATGGATAAAGCAAAAGCAGACAAGAGAGACCCCTACCTCAGTCTTCTTGAATACCGCAACACTCCAGTTAACAACTTCAAATCACCAGCCCAGCTGTTGATGAGCCGCAGACTTCGCCCAATCCTTCCCAGCACCAACCAGCAGCTACAACCTGAGGTCGTCAGCTACAAGGAAATGCATGGAAAACGTGCACAGAGACAACAACAACAAAAGCGATACTACGACAGGTCAGCTAGACCACTGCCACCACTGATCAACGGAGAGTCAGTTAGAATCCAAGAGCATGGCCTCTGGAAGCCAGCAGTCGTCATCCAGCCAGCTGACACTGAACGTTCACACCGAAGAAGGAGCGGTGTACCGCCGCAATCTTCGTCACCTACTGAACACAAAAGAACAACACACTGATGAGATGAACTGTTCCCCTGAAAGAGAACATGATGTACTAAACACACACACAGCACATACACCATACTTACCTGCAACACCACAAGAGCTGTTGACTGACACAGAAGCATGCTCAGCATCATATCGCACAGGGTCAGGAAGAGAGGTCAAGCCCAGAGCTGTCCTAGACCTGTGAAATGTCAAAGGGTGTAGGCGGATCGCTGCCCTAAAAGAGTTCCAGACTGTAAACTTGTTATTGAAAGTTCACTTGAAATGCTTTGGTATTGTGTTTGAAATGTTAAGATGTATTTCTACTGTGAAAGCTGAGTTGCTGAGAATCCCTTGTTCGAAAAGTAACAGTATGTTGGATCATTGTTTCAGAGTCTTTGTTTATTCAGTTGGTGCAGTATGCAATATAAATGGTTACTTACCTTGAGTTCAAACTGCAGAGCATGTTTTCAAAAGAAACGCTTAGAATATGTAAACATTTTTCTTTTGTTTTAAAAGGGGGATGTAATATTCATATGTGTAAACATACTGAATTATAATTGGATGCATTTTACCGCCATATCATACTGTGCTATGATTGGTTAAGACCACCCAAATGGTTAGGTCATGGTCAGTTTGATCCTGGTTGGCGATACGTGAACATGCCAGTTATAGCTAGCTAATAAAGAGCTACGTTAAGAAATATCCTGTAGTACTGCATTTTATTATTTTGTACAAAGTGTGCAAAACAAGACAGATAGAATTATGGTCAGATTTTCCAAATGGAGGGCGGGGGAGAGCTTTGCATGCATCTCTGTGTGTGGAGTAAAGGTGGTCTAGGATTTTTTCCCCTTTGTTGCACATGTGACATGCTGGTAAAAATGTTGTGAAACTGATTGAAGTTTGCCTGCGTTAAAGTTCCCGGCCACTAGGAGAGCCGCTTCTGGGTGAGCATTTTCTTCTTTGCTTATGGCCATATAGAGTTGGTTGAGAGCGGTCATCGTGCCAGCTTCGCTTTGTGGTGGTAAATAGAYGGCTACAAATAATACATATGAGAACTCTCTTGGTAGATGGTGTGGTCTACAGTTTATCATAAGGTACTCTACCTCAAGCGAGCAATACCTCGAGACTTCTTTAATATTAGACATCGCGCACCAGCTGTTATTGACAAAAAGACACACCCCCCCACCCCTCGTCTTACCAGAGGTAGGGTCTCTGTTCTGCCGGTGCACGGAAAATCCGGCTAGCTCCATGTTGTCCGCATCTTCATTTAGCCACATCTCGGTGAAACATAAGACGGGACATTAAAAACGGTGACGTTAGTAGGATATTTATCCAGAGGTCATTTATCAGTGATAAAAGTTGTAAACGTGTATTATTAGTATTAATTATTATTATCCATATTTTGTCTCATTCACTTATTTTTTACCTGCACTCTTGGATCCAGGAGCATAACATTCGTTGTACCCTGCAATTACATCTGCTTCCTTGTACGTGTGACTAAACACAATCTAATCTAATCAAGAAGCTTTGTTTCCCTATCACTATGAAAACCCCAGCAATGTTACAGTTCTTGACACACACAAACCGGTGCGCCTGGCACCTACCCTGTTCAAAGGCACTTAAATATTTTGTCTTGCCCACACATACAGGATCCATGTCTCAAGGCTTAAACATCTATTGTCTCAAGGATTAAAATCCTTCTTTAACCCATCTCCTCCCCTTCATCTACAATAACAGGTGACATCAATAAGGAATCATAGCTTTCACCTGGATTCACCTGGTCAGTCTATGTAATGGAAAGAGCAGGTGTTCCTAATGTTTTGAACAATCAGTGTATATCACTCTAATATGGGTGGGAATACTTTAGAACAGATTTCCAAAATTGAAATCAGTAGGACCTGATTTGCTGGTGTTTTTAGTCCTTTATGTCCAACAACTAAAACAATTTTTTTTTAAATGTATTTTTTTTTTCAGAAAACTTGGGGAGCCAAATAAAATCACCCGTGGGCCAAATTCATGCCACCAGTTGGGGAACACCGAATTACATCATGCATATAAGTGCCAGTCTTACAGAATGGCATACGTTAGCCTATATATTCAGAGATATGGAAACCCATAATCTTAGAATCATAAAGGSAAATACAGTATAAGAAATGTTGACAAACACAGAAAAGGTGTAGAGAAACTTTATTTGGAGCACAGAGACAATGAAACTGGACAGCTCAGTAAAAGTACAGGCATTTCTGAGATATCCTGTTGCTTGAATCATTCAGTTTTTTCATGTTTGCAGGATTTTCACATAGCATTGTACAAGCCATATATATATAACACTTCCTCTTTAGTTTACAATTACCTTTAACGCTATTCATCTCAGAGACAACTAAGCAACCTCTGAGAATTCAGTTTTGGCAGATTTGTAATATACATTAGATTTAAATCTGGGTTCAAATTACCCATCTACAAGCGCTGGATGAAATGCCCTGGCAGATGAAAGCGCCTCGAGTTATTTATAGCACCTAAGTGTTTGAATTTCTTTTCACCTTTTTTCAGAATGTTGCATAACCAACTTGGTTCAATCATAGTGGAAAGTTTTAATATATCAAACACTTATTTGCATGATAGTCCTTCTAAACATCTAAATTAAGCTACTGTGGTGTCATACACTGATATTTAAAAAACATATTTTGGAAATGCCTATCAATCGGTGATTCATCTGCAAGTTTTAAACAGTCAAGAAACCTGGCATGGTTTAGAATGTATACTAAACAAAAATATAAATGCAACATGTAAAGTCTTGGTCCCATGATTTCATGAGCTAAAATAAAAGATCACAGAAATTTTTCCATACGCACAAAAAGCTTATTTTGCTCAAATGTTGTGCACAAATTTGTTTACATCCCCGTTAGTGAGCATTTTTTCCTTTGCCAAGATAATCCATCCACCTGACAGGTGTGGTATATCAAGGAGCTGATTAAACAGCTTGATCATTACACAGGTACAGCTTGTGCTGCTGACAATAAAAGGCCAGTCTAAAATGTGCAGTTGTCACACAACACAATGCCACAGATGTTTTGAAGGAATGGGCAATTTGCATGCTGACTGCAGGAATGTCCACCGGAGCTGTTGCCAGAGAACTGCATGTTCATTTCTCTACCATAAGCCGTTGTTTTAGAGAATTTGACAGTACGTCCAACCGGCCTCAGAACCGCAGACCACGTGTAACTATGCCAGTCCAGGACCTACACATCCGGCTTCTTCACCTGTCTGATACCAGCCACCCGGACAGCTGATGAAACTGAGTATTTCGGTCTGTAATAAAACCCTTTTGTGGGGAAAAACTCATTCTGATTGGCTGGGCCTTGCTCCCCAGTGTGTGTGCCAGTCTCCCAAGTGGGTCCTCCCAGGCTATGCCCTCCCAGGCCCACMGATGTCTGCGCCCCTGCCCAGTCATGTGAAATCCATAGATTAGGGCCTAATGCATTTATTTCATTTGACTGATTTCCTTACATGAACTGTAACTCAGTAAAATTAGTTGAAATTGTTGCGCTTATATTTTTGTTCAGTATATTCAATTGACAAGTGCACACAGCCTTGCCTGACGACTGAAACTGAATTCTTCCGCTGCTCTATCGTTGGTAACATACTTCAGTCTGAGAGTGCGATCATTGAAGTCGTTTGTGGAAATGTCAAAATGAGGGGTGTTGTACAAAACAAGGCATCAGCGGTTGATCATCTCTAACCCATCAGCATATCAAAGCCAATGACGAATTTTCAAAACGCCGATTTACCCACGTGTTCTGGCTCAACCCATTGGTTTCTGGGACCAATCAGACGGTTTAGAATGGATTTTCATTCTAGAAATCATCGGGGAGGTACTCAGATCCAGACTCATTGCGGAGGAGAAATTAACGTCCGTTGGCGTGGCGTTTGGCCGGAACAAGGAGTTTGGGTAGCTAGGCAACACAGCCATTGAGGCCCACCTAATCATTAAGAGCATTATAGGAGACAAATAGAAAAAAAATWAAAAAATCTAAGTATTAACACTGAAATGCAACACAAGACCATTTACAACACACATTACTATCACCATCATTAAAACTTTGACAGTCTGAGTCCATAAATGTTTGTCATTGTCCCCTCTACAGCAGCTGACTGTAGCGTATGTGGAATGCTATCCAGCCAGTCAGGGCAGCCCCTCCTTTCGCACGCACAGCCCCAATCAGTATCGCCATGACGGCGGGCTGATACCCTGGGGAACATAGTGATCCAGGTGAGAACATTCCCATCCACTTCTCAGGTGGCAGGCCGTCTCCTGTGACCTCATTCCCTTTTAAGTCTCATCGGTTGTCTCTCCCTGTTGGGAAACGTCAGTCATCTCTCTCATTAAAACAAATAGGTGACTGGTTTTGCTCAGAGGAGAAGAGACAATAGGAAACAACTATTACGTGTCTGTATATTTTACATAGTTTACAATTGGCTCATTCATCCCCCTCCTTTCCCCTGTAACTATTCCCCAGGTCGTTGCTGCAAATGAGAACGTGTTCTCAGTCAACTTACCTGGTAAAATAACGGTAAAATAAAATAAATAAATAAATAAAAATATTGGTGTGTGACTGAGGGAGAGAGCATCACAGTCACTGCTGATGCTGTTCCAATGTGACTCCTTTCCACAAAGTAAAGCACCTCAAGGAAGTCTTTGAGGAATGTTGAGTGTTCAATGGTGGAAATCATGTAGAGTTCGCTCCACCAATAAATAAAGGACATTCTGTTCAATGGGTTTCAAAATGTAGCCCCAAATCTGTTGTCTTCAGACGTATATACACAACACGTGTATTTTACATGAAGTGCCATCATACTATCATCTTCCACCTTCCTCTCATGGCACCCACTTGACAACAAACCAAACAGGGGTCTGTCCATCATGGAACATTTAAACATGATTTTTGTCCTAAAAGAAAGTTATTAAAAACAAAAGTACAACCAGGCAAATGTCTGTACAAAATCCTTTGAACTCAGTCCTGGTTTGCAGTTACTCATCATTGCCATAGAACAGTATCTACTTTGAATAACGTCCAAGGCTGGAAGTAGCGCACAGAGGTTTCTTTTGACCCTTTGGACACTGGTGCAGAACAAAGTCAAAGTTCACCGACGTGCACATGGCGTAGAAGACGTTAGCTTTGTCCGGAATGAGTAACTCTGAAAAACAGAAGATGATGGGGTTGGTATGAGAAAGGAGAATATTACATACAGTATGCGTACACTATTAAAAAGTCCTCTTCACATCCAGCGACAACATATCTTCTCAAGTCTGATATTTTCTACTATAGGTAGGTGTAGTTAATGCAAACTATTACAACTCTTTGGCTGACCAACACTGATTGCACAGTGATTGTGATCTTTTGAGTGGGCATATTGTCTGTGAAGAGCATTGGATTCGTTTTGCTACCTCTTTCTGAGGAGATCAACTGGGAGGTGACTGAAGGGTTCAGTGTGCTCCAGGTGTGTTTTTCGGGCCCTGGATCACCAGGGCAGTTTTGTCCTGACCAGGTCAGCTGAGAGGACAAGTCAAACAGCAGTTATATGCTGTAATGAGGAAGCGAAGGGTTTGGCTGAAAAACCTCCCTTCAACCAACCAGAGTTTCTTAAATAAACAACACCCCCCCCCGACTTCGCTGATAACTTCTTTGAGGAAAATGTACATACTACGACTGTGATATGTGGTTGTCTCCCCTAGCTATCTTAAGATGAACGCAATAACTAAAGTCCTCTGGATAAGCGCGTTGCCAAATAACTAAAATGTCAATGTAACAAACACAGCAGTTCTTATCTTAGATTCATCATAACCAAATGTACAGCTAGAGTACTACACACATGATCCCTTTACATTTCCATAACAGGACCCCGAAGATTCCCTACCGCCAGATCACAAAACCCAAGCTCACCAGGATGCTCTTTTACATGTTGCCGTTGCCAGCCTCCACACTGACCCTCACTATACAGGAGTCAGCCACCTGTCTGTTGTAGAGAGGGAGGGAGTCATGGACACAGAGCGCTTGTGATGAGAGGCCGCATGGTGTTTAGGTGGGCAGCACTGAGCAGAGAGGTCAGGCTGAGAACTGGGGAACAATGGAGGGAGATGGAGCCATCCGGGGAGGGAGGTAAGGCCTCCCGCCACATTTGACAGGAGCTGGACAGAGACTGGACAAGGTAGAGAGACAGGACATGCATGAGTGCCTATGGAAATGATGATTAGTCTTTCAGCTTTCCTTGTCTGGATATTGACTCAGCACATTTTGTGGGGCAACTGAAGTATTGAGCCATGCTTCACCAGCAAGGCTGTGCTAAGCAAACACCACTCCTGCTTGGCTTCAAGGACCTTGGTCAATTGACATTCTCAGTTTCAGGCATCAGTTTTCGATGAGATGTCAATGGGATCACTTTATGAATGGGAGGTTATATAAAGCCACATAATGGCAATTTACTTTTGAATTGCTTCATGGTAACTACTGGTATTAGTAAAGTGTAACTAGAGGATGTTTTGTAGTACAGTGTGTTCTATTAAAAACATTTGAAAGCATTTAACCAGGGTCGCAATGACTGACAGAAGAGAGAGACAGTCAGAGGCATGTTTAAAGGGGATGGAGAGAGCTGTACCTGCAGTTAAGTGTGGGAGGGTGGAGATCTCCATCTCAGAGCCACTGGACCCTGAGACGACACACTGATCTGGTCTGCATGGGTCTGCTGGGATCCCTCACCATTCAGGAGTCTGGCAATATACACCACAGTTAAACTTTCCACTAAATTAACAAATGCGGTCAACGTACACTAGTAAAACCTTAAATACTGCATTTTGTCATTGTTCTTTTACAGTTCTTGTTTATTTACAACAATATTACAATAGTTTATATTTAGAGTGGGGTGAATACTACTGTTGAGTAGATTAACAATATGGCAACTGCTGTTAAGAGAAGTGTTCAGTACTTACAGAGGACAGTTTTTGCTGAGCAACGGTGGCTCCAGGTGCTTGGGGAGCAGAGGTCTAGTGAGTCTCCAGGTTTCTGGACAGTTCATACTGTGGCAGAACAATCAGTAGAAACACGTATGAGCCCCGAGGTCAGGGTGTGACTCGTCTAAATGTTATACATGTTACATTTACATTTAAGTCATTTAGCAGCGCTCTTATCCAGAGCGACTTACAAATTGGTGCATTCACCTTATGATATCCAGTGGAACAACCACTTTACAATAGTGCATCTAACTCATTTAAGGGGGAGGGGGGGTAGGAGGTACTTTATCCTATCCTAGGTATTCCTTAAAGAGGTGGGGTTTCAGGTGTCTCCGGAAGGTGGTGATTGACTCGCTGCGGTTGTAGGGATTTGTTCACCTTGGTGGTGCAGGCGCGAACCAGTCTTTTGATTGAGGTTATACGGGTCGGACTCATGGGGGTGGGGGGAGAGGCAGAGGTGGATGAACGCAGTGCCCTTGTTTGGGTGTAGGGCCTGATCAGAGCCTGAAGGTACGGAGGTGCCGTTTCCTCACAGCTCCGTAGGCAAGCACCATGGTCTTGTAGCGGATGCGAGCTTCAACTGGAAGCCAGTGGAGAGAGCGTTTTGTATACAGCCTTTTGTTCCAGCCCTGCACCAACACATCTGATTCTAAAAGCCTGAACAGACTGCAGCCCTGTGTCAACCCCAGCTCTAGATGGGTTTTCTATTCATTTTCCTTAACAGGCAAAACCAGGGTAGGGATTATGGGAATTGTGTTTTACATGTAATTTGAGTAGTACATTTGGGTATACAGTATATTAGAAAGAGACAATTCAGGTTGTATAACGGGTTTATTGGCTATAAGGGGCATCATTTTAAGACATTATTATGCCCATCAATCCTTACAAAGCTCACCAGCTCTTTATCTCCTCATTGATCTACAATAAAACCAGTGAGGGACAGGTTCTCACCTCTCCTGGTCAGTGAGCAGCTTCTGGCCCTGCAACCAGGCAGTGATCCTGGTGTGATGTGGCAGGTTGTACTGAGAGCAGGAGGCTTGGAGCTGCCGGATCTGAGAGAGAATCTCAAACTCCTGCAGAGAGAGGGAGATCATGAGCCCATGTCAGCTATGTGGTTGTTATGTAACTTGTCCCGAACTTGTAACACCTGACAACAATTTTAACAGTCATGGGGCTCCAATAAAGGCTAAGAGATAGTAATTTAGAGCAGTAAGCAAACATCCCTAAGCATAAAGGTGTGCACTTTTCCCTTCGCCATGTCAAAGTACCGCTAAAATGTGGTGAGTGTACCACCAATTCAATGCGTCATGTCCTATAACAAGGGTGAAATATTTATTAGACATGTTTGTACTGCATCTTTTGTTTTCTTTACGTAAAATCCTATTCCCTATAGGCTTAGAGATCGAAGACAAAAACAGCAACAACTTACCCTCCTCCTCTTTTCAAAGTATATGAGGTCCCCCTGTCAAAAATAGCACAACATGCTATTATACTTGACAATATGGAAGATTTATTGTCAATATTAAACATTAAGATAGCAATCTGCTAAGGTAAATATAGAATTAACTTAAAGTAGCTGCCATAACTCAGACGTCTGTTTCAATGGCTGTTTGCTTACCTCCACAGTATCTGGTAGAGCAGTGTCCAGCATTGTGAGGATAGTCAGGTATGTGCCCAGGTAAGGAACCACCCCACTGGAGGTGCTCTGAGGAGACATCAGTACAGAGACAGCATGTCAGCAGAGGATTCTAGTAACACAGCTTTAGAGAATGTGCATATGATGCTAGAAAAAGTCTTGGTCTATGATTACTGTCCTTTCATAGCCTAGTAATCTGTGGCCATTTGAAACATCAGTGGCTAAGGTTAGGATGGCTTCCTCTTGCCACACATGACACTCTCGGTCTTTGAATAGATTTTTCCTCTAGGGGAATCAATGTAACCTCTTGTGGGTTAAGAGCTGATGGGGTTAGGGGGCTACATGTGACTTCAAGAAGCAGAAACTGCCACCACAAAATACTGAGTAGACAGTACTAGGATCCTTCCTCCCCTTTCCACCCCCCCGTAACAGCTTATAATAAACGTATATATATGTTTATTTATTTTTTACTTTCAGATACACAGAATTCTGCTATCATTTCTATTTTATTTTATACCCCCCTTTTTCGTGATATCCAATTGCGATCTTGTCTTATCGCTACAACTCCCCAATGGGCTCGGGAGAGGCGAAGGTCGACTCACGCGTCCTACAAAAAACATGACCCCCCAAGCCGCGCTTCTTAACACCTGCTCAACCCGGAAGCCAGCTGCACCAATGTGTCAGAGGAAACACCGTTCAACTGACGATCAGAGTCAGCTTGCAGTTGCCCAGCCCACCACAAGGTGTCGCTAGAGTGCGATGAGCCAAGTAAAGCCCCCCCAGCCAAACCCTCCCCTAATCCGGACGATGCTGGGTCAATTGTGCACCGCCCTATGGGACTCCCGGTCACAGCCGGGTGTGACACAGCCTGGGATCAAACCCCAGGCTGTAGTGAAGTTGCAACACTGCGATGCAGTGCCTTAGACCACGACACCACTCGGGAGGCCTCTGCTATCATTTCTGTCCATTTAATGTTGCATGGAAAGAAGAGGAAGCTAAACTCAAACTTAATGACCCCCACTATATATAGATATATATCTATCTCATGTCTACATATCATGTCTGCAATGTCTCTTACTCAATCGCTCTCTGAAGTATTGCTTACCATCTGTCTGGCAATAGGACATCGCTTGGATATCTTGGGAGAAATGTTATCCATGGCTGTTTGGCTTCCATCCTGAAAAGGGGTCAGATAGAAGCTAAATTCAGTCTGCATTTATGGCCTTCCATTGTCAACCTGTCCACTCATCTGCAATGACCTACAGCATATGCAAAGAGTCAGTCAAATATGGTCTAGGTCAGAACTTCCTTTACCAGCTTATGGGGTCAACACCACATTGGTTGTTCTTAGAATAGACACACACACACACACACACACACATTATGTAAACAATATATTGAGCTTTTAAAATCCATGCAAACATGTGAACAAAAGCAGTTTTGTGCTAAGGAACATTTTGATAAGAACATGTGTCAAAAGCACAAATAGTGTGAGGCTGTTAATGCAGACACAGGGAGCAACTGAAACTATTTCTCTGGAACAGTTCAATTGAACAAGGGGTGGACCAATACAGGAAAATTAAATAAAGACGTGAGGCAAATGAAGGTGTTTCTCAAGGAAATGCTGGGGAAATTGTCATTAGTGTAGTGTTTGTTGACAATGCTAATATTAGCATGATATTTGGAAATTCTGAGCAATATGTAGAATTTTACTTTAGAGCCCTCTCACTGTAACCAGACCGAATGAAGATTTGACACAAACACCCAGAGCCGACAGAAAAATAGAACACCCTCTCTTTTGCTTTGGGACAATGGCTTACTATTAACACACTGTTACGCAATTTCACTAAACATTAACTTCACAGAAAGATGGGTTTTAATAAGTCGTAAAAGTAGAATATCAAAGTGCTTGAAGATGTAAGTAAAGGTCAACTGCTCTCAAAACAATAAAACACTGTTTAAAAAAAAGTTTTAAAAAATGAAGTCAAATCATTTTCCTTAAGGTACTTGATTCTTACCCCCACAATGATCTCTCTGTTGCTTAACACACAGTTCTCATCAGGGAAGGTTTCACAGAGGTTATCAAAGATGGCCACGCTGTCCCTGAAGAAGAACAAACCAATTAAATCAATCCAAAAATAACACTCAGACAAGACACCACTAGCAACTTCATTACAAAAGATATCCTTGAAGCTTCAAAGGGATTTAGAGTTGGTAAGGCATGGCATGTTGACCTAAAATTATTGTTCAACTATTCTTGACTGACTCAATAAAAATTGCTTATTGCATAGTTATGGCATGAAGTACAAACTAAGGTTAGTTGAATAATGTAGGTCAATTACTAGTAAATCATTTCCTTACTAAGCCTTACATTCTCAGAGGATAAGGACACCTTTGTTCATTTTTTTTGCCATATTCARTCAATGTTATTGGCCCTCTAGCTTCATGACTCARCTAACCCTTSCAGTGTGACYCRACAGTCCGTACCTACACACAGCAGCCCACGTCTTCCTCAGCCTGTAGACAGCATTGGACTGAAGGGCAGACAGGATGGCCCTCAAAGAGGAGAAATTCTTCAGCTGCCGACACTCCTGTTTCAGAAAACAGTCACAAGTTAGAGACTGACTTAGAACTTACTACATACAACTAAATGCACAGAGAACCAGGATGCAGGTTAAAGTTGTGTAAGAATGTGTAAGAAGGCTGCACTTGGATTTGAAAGTGTATCCCTCAAATGGTCCAAGTCCCTAGATGTGTCTGACCTGTCCTACTCTGATCCACTTCTCAATGACGCAGGCCCTCTGAGCTGGGCTGGAGGCCCTGCGGACAGAAGTGGGGCTGGAGGTGGGCCGGCAGAGCAGGGAGGTGATGACTCGGTTGGTGACTGCATTAAACTGGGCAATGGTGGCGCTAACGGTAGCAGACAGGTTCTCCTTCTTGTCTCTCTGGGACCACACACAGCCCAGACACTGGTAGGGAACCACCTTCCTAAACAGCCCCTGAGAGATGCACAGATAAGGAAGGTAAAATGGAAAAAGAGTGTTAGTGATCCACTCCTGAGGACGCATATTAAGAGTCAGAAATTATCTGCCATGATTGACACTTACAGCGTCCAGTCGGGTGAGCTGTTCTGCGATGCCTGTGACTGAGAAGTCCATGATGTCACCCTGATCCAGTGGGCTGTACCATTCTAGGCCTTCCTCCCCTGAGCTCTCGTTTTCCTGATTAACCTCAGCCTGGGCAGAATGGCCACCATTATCCATTTCTATTAAAGGAGAGAGGAATGACAGAAGAGGGTCAACAATGGTATAAAAAATCAAAGGCAATTCACAGAAAAGGTTAGGAAAAACAAGTAAATTGAGAATCCTGTACCTCCTCTCTGGAACATCTTAAGCAGAGTTTCAGAGCGCTGGGCCAGTGAACAGAAGGAGGATAGGCAGTGCAGGTGGTCCAACAGCAGCCTTAGGGAGGGATGCTGAGGAGGATCCCGGAAGTCCTCACTGTACTCCTCCAGCCAAGTCTGGATCAGGGGCAACAGACACCTGAAGAGACAACGTGATGAAACAATGTCTTCCCTGTTTCAGAGTCAAGGAAATAAATGTGATCAAGGGAAAAGCAGCCAGCTCACCTCCTGTGACATTCACTGTTGTACACGTCTGAAGCCCCATTGTCCCTGTGAGAACAATTAGGAAGAGTGTCAGACTCATCTAAATCGTGACTGGACCACTGTCCTGTTGGTCACATTCTTCTTCAGACTGTTTTTCTTTGGTCTGTCTCTATGCTCCGTTGTTATCCTGACACTGACCTCACTCCAAACTCAGTGAATAAATGTTGTTGTTGTAAAACCTGTAATGGCTAACTACCTGCTGGGTGCTTATTATCATTACATCAAAGATGCTGAGATAGTTTTTTCTTTCTTGCTTCCCTCACAAAATGACTATGACGAAWCTAAGTGACTTTGCATACACAGCGAGAGGTGTTGTTCAAAAACAGCCACTCTCGACATACCCTCTCATCTGTGTCCAACATAACATTCTGAATCCAATTTGGCTAATCTTATTTGTTACTAACTCGGAATTTGTCAAAAGAGTTGTGTTTGCAAAAAAGTGGGTGAAGACGAGGCGGCAAAAGAAGAGGGAGAGACATTTTTAGGTCATTTCACCAAACATTCATTTGATAGAAGATGGTAAAACTAGACCGTCAAGGTGTTTTCAAACTACAAAGGTCAAACAACTTGCTCACATCATTTTATACTGTCTAATTTTAACAGTGAAACAGCTTCTGCATTATGCTCTGAGACAATGGTCAGGTGAAACATGACAGCAGTTATGAGTACTGTAACTTAATGACATGGCCCACCTCTGGAAGAGCAGCTCAATGAGTGCACTGGTAGTGGTGAAGGTCTGGTAGGTGGACAGAAAGATCCGTCTGTAGTCGGGCTCCTGGCAGCAGGGGTCCAGGAGGTGGCTCACTAGCCGGTTCAGGGTGGCTGCCTTCAGCCTGCGCACCTTACAGGTCCGGTACTGGACGAAGGCAACGCATGGCCGGGCCTCGGTGGGGCTGGCTGGTATCTGGACGGGCTCCCGACGCAGGGTGATTCCATACAACGCCCCCTCCTCAAACTCCTCACCCCACTCCTGCACTGGGTTCTGGGTGGGAAGGAGGAACTCACACAATGAGATGGGGAGACATGTAGACCACTGACAGGACAGATCCTACAGACCATAATGACCAACTGTGAGACCAGATTGATGTTTATGGTCCATTACAGTAAGCCTATTCAGAGGCATGTGTAGACACTTCACCTGGAAGGTCTGTGATACAGGGGGTGCTTTGGGTTTATCAGTTATTCAGCTGAGAGGTGAAAAGACAAACTTATGTTTGCATCTGTACACACACCATCACAGATTCTTCTCAGGATATTCACACATTGGTTTAGCAAAGCTAGATTTAGATGAGATTTCTTCGCTTTAAAAGGTTTAATTCAAATCTCTTAGAAACACTGTACTGTTTACGTTAGAGAAAACACTGAGCAGAAATGGAGATATGAATTCAATCACTTTGACAGCATCCCTTTTCCACCCATACATGTTTGCTGATGGAAGAAGTGCTCAGCAAGTGACTTTTTGGACATGAATGACAAAACATTCAGGAGATAATGGTGCTCAAAGTTTCCCCATTTTGCATACCCCACCATACCATCAGACATCCATGTCTTAATCACTGGAAAAGATACATGGTTAAACAGGATTGTCAAACTCATTTATAATTTCTTGAGCATGTTGTATCTCAATTGATGGCGGGCACAACACAACCTCAGATTATGTCAAATAGGGTCAAAGCTACAACATGTGCCAATTTGAACAAATATATAATTTATGTTTAAGGTTAAATATTTTCCTGTGATGAAGACATGGTTGTCTCATGGTATGATATGCAAAATGTGCCAACTTTAAGCACCTTTCTCTGTTTTGGCATTCAGATCCAAAAAGTCACTTTCTGAGCCCTTCTACAATGGGCAAATATGTATGGAAAGTTTTGTTCAAATCAAAAGGGGTGCTGTCAAAAAGTGACTRAATTCAAATGGATTTACCCAATTACAACATTTCATACAATAGGCTGCATATTTAGCAGGACAAGGAACTTGACTCTAATGTATGCCAAAGAACAACATGAAAAGGTACACAGCTTGCCTATTGAGGACAAGAGCAATGTGGTACAAAGAGACGGCACATGGGTCTAATAATTGAAACGACATGATCAAAGAAATTGTAAATAAATCAGCATAATCCCCTTTAAAATATGCAACCTATTAAATCTACAGTGGCAAGAAAAAGTACGTAAACCCTTTGGAATTTCCTGGATTACCTAAATTGGTTAACCAGACTGTTTGTCTGTTGTTGTGACCTAGATGAAGATCAGATCAAAGTTTATGACCAATTTACGCAGAAATCCAGGTATTTCCAAATAGTTCACATACTTTTTCTTGCCACTGTATCCCTCCACCCACTCCCCCAACTCAGTCCTCCATACAAGTCCGTCACTAGCCCCCAATCAATCTCTCTGTTCTAATACACGCCACTCATATCTGTCCACTGCTTTCTGATATAATTTAGGCTTTCCCCCCTATGTCCCTGTCAGAACTAAACGGTCTGGTTTTAACATTGGCACTAATATTATCCATGTATGATCAAAGCAAATCAGAGCATTTTAAATCATATGCCATCTGACAGACGTACAGATGCGTATGGTGGGCAGAGCACTCAAGGCACATTATAATCATTACCCAGCTCCTAAATTACAGAGCGTTACTGAGGTACAAGGCAGGCAGATGTGTGTATAATTAGATTGTGACGCACTTGACAAAAGACCAGGTCAAGAAAGAGAGACACTATTATCGGTGTCGTGAGGGGACCAATATCACACCATTGTCCTTTATGGAATACTGCATTACATTATCTGTAGGCCTACATGAGGCCAAGGAACAGAGGTCCTAATTCTATGTGCAAGGATACTATACAGTAGCATCTTTATCTTAGTCTTTGGTGCACCAAACTAAATTCAAAACAGACAAGAATTGTCCAATATTGAGACTAAACATAATTCTATCAGGATAGCTCTCGAAAACCCTTCTTCCCCGTATGTGAACTACAATTTCGATGCTTTGTTTTAATGTTTAGAAACATAAATCATAGCTTTCAAACCGGTTTTCGAAACACATTCCGATATGCACCTTATCTTTCATATCAGCGAGAAAAAAATTCAAATAAGATAACTTACTGTAGTAGCTTTGCACAAACTGTGTGCCTCCAGTGACGAACTACACTTCCTCTCCAGTTTTTTTTGAGAGAGAGATCAAATCTTTTATTTAATTTTATTAACAACAAATCAATACGGGAAGTACATGTGGGAACACAAGTCTATATATAAATAATATACAAAGGACATTTAGGCTAGGGGGTACAATATCACATTACACAAGGACCTTAAGGGACATACAGACACTTATTATTCTAACAGCTTTTTTGTTAGTAGAGTATTTAATTGTCTTAAAATACAGTTCACTTTCTTTTTGTAAGGTAAGAAAATGTGGTGTTTTGTTTGTAAATGTACATTTGTGAATATGAAATTTGGCCAAAAGAATAATGAAATTAATTACATATAAATGTTTCAGCTTATTTCTATCGTAGGTAAAGAATCCAAGCAGTACATCTCTCCACAATAGTGTAAAATCTTCATAAATGAGTTCAATTATAAAATCTACTGATGTCTTGCCACAGTTTTCTTACATGAATACAATGCCCCAAAAAAATGCAACACTGTTTCTGGGTGGTCATCACAAAAGGAGCAATTTGAGTTGATGTTTTCCTTAAACTTCTTCATATAGTGGTTGGCAGGATAATATACACTTCCTCCCCATTTATGCTTACACACAGGTTAACGGAGAACGCTAGATAGCAAATTAGCACAGGTGGCAACCTATGTCTTCCGTTAACAAGCGATGTAACATGGAGATATGGCCGTGTAGGAACACTAACCCTAAAAGGTCGGTAGTAATTGAATTCTCGCTGATATGAAATATGATCCTTATGTTTCCAATACCACACCGCAAGCGATGCGTTTTAACGTTTAGAACGAGTGATCTTAACAAAACTGCCCCGACCAGAAAATACTATTGTCAATAGTTGCTAAAGCAGTTAGCGTTATGATATCACCATGTATTGTTGGAAACCAGCTATAGGTCTAATACTCGTTTTTCCATTCAGGCAGTTTTATCTAATTAATAAATAGACAATGAGACTAAAATATTGTAACGACCCTGGGTTTATAAGCGCAGATATCGACTCTGCAGCAGGAGCATGCTTTTGCGGAACAGTCAATAGCGCGCTGGACTTCGGGCTAGAAGGTCGAGGGTTCGAGACCTGCTCCCTGCCTATTTCATTACAATATGCACCATCATTGTCCTGTGACGACAATGATGCAAATAAAAGTCTCACTGACAGATATGCATACACTAAATGCAAGGATATACTGTACATCCATGCATCTTGCATGCATTGGCAATATGTTGCCGTGTTACTTCCATATGCATTAGCTGCACATTAGCCTATTCAAAGACGCCTTCTGGCCAGGGAAGTTTTGTTAAGAACCCAGACGTTTGCTCTAAATGTTAACACGAAGGAAACATACGGACAAGTGGAGGCTGGTGGGAAGAGCTATAAGAGGACAGGCTCATTGTAATGGCTGGAATGGAACAGATTCAATCGTGTGGTTTCCATATGTTTGATCCAATTCAATGAATTCCATTCCAGCCTTTACAATGAGCCAGTCCTCTTATTGCCCTATATATTGGGCTATAGCTAGACATGACTATAACCCTCTGACAAGCCAGCACTGTCTGATTTATGACCAACAGGTGTAAGAAGAGAAATTAGGCTATTAACCGCATTTGACTCTGTTCAAACAATGCATAACCTATCATTCAAATAGCCTACATTACATTATAGTTCTGAAAATACAATAAAACTAATAAGATAAAGTTATCATTTCTAAATGAAACGCATGACGTACAACCACAAAATTCTTATGCATATCATTGGAAATTACCATTGATATCTCCCATTTTCCCATCTCCTCAGTCACCGCAGAACGTTTATGGTGTGATAACTTCCATCTTGTTCAAACTAAGTGTTGAAGCTGAAAATACACATCCACTTCGAAGGAGTTGAAGTTTACGGCAGCATGGTGATATGAATACATCTTTTACAGAAACGTCTTTCTTTAAACTACATATTTAAAAAAATATATATCATGTATTTTTTTTAATCTGCGTACTATTCGTCACATTTTGCGGCCGCATACAAGTAAYACGCTATCACTTGTCAAGCGCTTCCCATAGATGATCAATGAACTACACTAGCTCCGCACCTAATGCCACTATCGCTAAATTCTTCAAAGCTTAGCTTGGCGTTCTTGCTTGAAACTCCCAGCTTTTATGCAGTGGGTGGCGGATATRGGAGGAATAGGCTACTCATTTGAGGGCGGTCTTGATGAAAGGGGTGTGCTCTCTGGTTTACTCTTCTGTAAGTATTTGCATATTTCCTACAAAAACTATATAAGGGATAATCATCTGATCGAAACTCGAGCTCATTGCTTCTGCAAGTTCATCTTCTGATGAGTTTTTTGTGATGATAAAGAAAAAAGCTGGATGCTGAAAGTAAAATCTGTTGTGAGTGTGTTGGCAGCTCCACAACCTATATATTCTATGGAAAACAAGCGTGGCAGAATGAGCACAAGGATAATTAGGGGTGAGTGGGGTAAGTTGAGCCTCCCTTGTTTCTAGGAAACCATAGACAAAATTCATAATTTGACCAAATATTTAGGAAGAGGTCATTTCATGGAGTCTGTGAAGGAAGAAACCACATGGGAAAATGGTAAGCAAGTTAGGTCCTAAAGATTTTCAGCAAGTCAAATGCATTTGTGTTAGAGGTTTCATGACGCTTGTATCGTAACCAAAGTAGATCATTTAACGAGTGTTCTATACATCAGTTGGGGTCTCTATAAGCTTCAATATGAGGTCCTAAACCTAGCATGAAAGTGCATCGTTGTAGCTGTGTGGGCTAATATAGTTAAAATGCTTGCCTTGGGGTAAGTTGAGCCAGTGGTCATGGGGTAAGTTGAACCAATGGCAAGTTGAGCAAATGTAAGTGTTTTCTTCCCAGGCGTTATGCAAGGCATTATTGTTGGGATATGAGGTAAGAACAGGCCTACGATAAAGGTGTTCTAAAAAAGAACAACGTCTTTGTTAGATGTTAAGCCTATGTTAAAGGATGCTTAAAATTATTATAATACAAAAGTGATTGTGTTGAATTGTGTTTGGGAAATAGATAGACATGGTTTTAAAAAGGTAGTGTATTTCATTCAGTAGATACATTTGTAGGTGGCTTAACTTACCCATTCCCGGGGTAAGTTGTGCCAAGATTTTTTTTAAATTGGACAAGCTGTGTTTTCAAAACTAATGTTTACATGAATTCTGATTATTTCCAGGGATACTCATCATCCTGAAATATATGTAGATATAATTATTAGAAAGAATACCATATTTCCCTTGACAGAATGACGCTGAATGTAAAAATGGCTAAACTTACCCCACTATCCCCTATTGCAAATAAGGACAGAACACAAAAATGTTGTATTTCTCTCCCTGAACACACCCACACGGGCCCAGAGTCTGCTTCCTCCATTGGCTAGTGCCCCTTTTTCATTCTTCACAGTGAGTTGACAGTCTGGAAGAGAGATGGACAGACGGAGCGCATTGATTTGGTTGACTTGATAAAGCATGTGTGGGAAACAAATCCTGATTTCAAATTTCCTGAAAGAAAGGTCTATCTTTGGTAAATCTCAAATTAGTGAATTCAACTATCTATGGTGCATCTTCTTAAACTCGTTTTTGATTTATACAGAACAAAAATGTAAACGCAACATGTAAAGTCTTGGTCCCATGTTTCATGAGCTGAAATAAAAGATCTTTAACATTTTCCAAACGTACAAAAAGTTTATTTCTCTCAAATGTTGTGCACAAACTTGTTTACATCCCTGTTAGTGAGCATTTCTCTTTTGCCAAGATAATCCATCCACCTGACAGGTGTGGCATATCAAGAAGTTGATTAAACAGCAGGATCCTTACACAGGTGCACCTTGTGCTGGGGACAATAAAAGGTCACTCTAAAATGTGCAGTTTTGTTACACAACACAATGCCATAGATGTCTCAAGTTTTGAGAGATGGTGCAATTGGCATGCTGACTACAGAAATGTCCACCAGAGCTGTTACCAGAGAATTTATTAATTTCTCCACCATAAGCCTCCAGAACCACAGACCACGTGTATGGCGTTGTGTGGGGGTGAGCGGTTTGCTGACATCAACGTTGTGAACAGAGTGCCCCATAGTGGCGGTGCGGTTATGGTATGGGCAGGCGTAAGCTACGGATAATGAACACAATTACATTTTATCAATGGCAATTTGACTGCACTGAGATACCGTGACGTGATCCTGAAGCCCATTGTCGTGCCATTCATCCGCCGCCATCACCTAATGTTTCAGCATGATAATGCAAGGATCTGTACACAATTCCAGGAAGCTGAAAATGTCCCAGTTCTTCCATGGCCTGCAAACTCAAAAGACATGTCATCCATTGAGCATGTTTGGGATGCTCTGGTTCAACATGTACGACAGCATATTCCAGTTCCCGCCAATATCCAGCAACTTCGCACAGCCATTAAGAGGAGTAGGACAACATTCCACAGGCCACAATCAACTCACTGAACAACTTTATGCGAAGAAGATGTGTCACGCTGCATGAGTTAAATGGTGCTCACACCAGATACTGACTGGTTTTCTGATCCACACCATTACTTTTTTTTTTAAAGGTATCTGTGATCAAGTCATGTCATTTAAGTCATTTTAAAGATATCTGTATTCCAAGTCATGTGAAATCCATAGATTAGGGCCTAATGAATGTATTTCAGTTGACTGATTTCCTTATATGAACTGTAACTCAGAAAAATCTTTCAAATTGTTGCATGTTGAGTTCATATTTTTGTTCAGTATAGTTACTGTATGTGTAGCCAATCTGGGTCATTTGGAAAAATTATGACCTAAATTTAGCAACATTTTTATAAAAGGTCCTGTGCAGTCAAAAATGTGTTTTCCTGTGTTTTATATATATTTCCACACTATGAGGTTGGAATAGTACTGTGATATTGTGAAAATTATGATACTGCCCTTTTAGTGTAAGAGCTGTTTGAAATGACCGCCTGAAATTTCAACCCGTTTTGGTATAATGGGGTTTTGACCTGTCTGGTGATGTCACTATGTGGTAAATTAGTTAGACCAAAAAGAAAGCGTGCTCCAAACCTCTCTGCCAATAACAGCTAGTTTTCTGTTTTCCCCTCCCTACTCAGACCACTCCCAGACAATCCTAGCAAAATTCTTGCTTGAATTTTTTTTTAAGAAGCTATTTTTATTTTTTATTTATTTATTTATTTTTTATTTTATTTATTTAACCTTTATTTAACCAGGTAGGCAAATTGAGAACACGTTCTCATTTACAATTGCGACCTGGCCAAGATAAAGCAAAGCAGTTCGACACATACAACAACACATAGTTACACATGGAGTAAAACAAACATATAGTCAATGATACAGTGAAAAAAATAAAATAAATAAGTCTATATACAATGTGAGCAAGTGAGGTGAGATAAGGGAGGTGAAGGCAAACAAATATATGTATAAATAAATAAAAAAATATAAAAAGGCCATGGTGGCGAAGTAAATACAACACAGCAAGTAAAATAAAAATAAAAACACTGGAATGGTTGGTTTGCAGTGGAAGAAAGCGCAAAGTAGAGACAGAAATAATGGGGTGCAAAGGAGCAAAATAAATAAATAAATACAGTAGGTAAAGAGGTAGTTGTTTGGGTAAATTATGATGAGGCTATGTACAGGGCAGTAATCTATGAGCTGCTCTGACAGCTGGTGCTTAAAGCTAGTGAGGGAGATAAGTGTTTCCAGTTTCAGAGTTTTTGTAGTTCGTTCCAAGTCATTGGCAGCAGAGAACTGGAAGGAGAGGCGGCCAAAGGAAGAATTGGTTTGGGGGTGACCAGAGAGATAAACCTGCTGGACGCGTGCTACAGGTAAGTGTTGCTATGGTGACCAGCGAGCTGAGATAAGGGGGGACTTTACCTAGCAGGGTCTTGTAGATGACCTGGAACCAGTGGGTTTGGCGACGAGTATGAAGCGAGGGCCAGCCAACGAGAGTGTACAGGTCGCAGTGGTGGGTGGGTAGTATATGGGCTTTGTGACAAAACGGATGGCACTGTGATAGACTGCATCCAATTTATTGAGTAGGGTTTTGGAGGCTATTTTGTAAATGACATCACCGAAGTCGAGGATGGGAGGATGGTCAGTTTTACAAGGTATGTTTGGCAGCATGAGTGAAGGATGCTTTGTTGCGGAATAGGAAGCCAATTCTAGATAACTTTGGATTGAGATGTTTGATGTGAGTCTGGAAGGAGAGTTTACAGTCTAACCAGACACCTAGGATTTGTAGTTGTCACATATTCTAAGTCAGAGCCGTCCAGAGTAGTGATGTTGGACAGGCGGGCAGGTGCAGGCAGCGATCGGTTGAAGAGCATGCATTTAGTTTTACTTGTATTTAAGAGCAATTGGAGGCCACGGAAGGAGAGTTGTATGGCATTGAAGCTCGCCTGGAGGGTTGTTAACACAGTGTCAAAAGAAGGGCCAGAAGTATACAGATATGTGTCGTCTGCGTAGAGGTGGATCAGAGAATCACCAGCAGCAGAGCGACATCATTGATGTATACAGAGAAGAGATCGTCCAAGAATTGAACCCTGTGCACCCCCATGGAGACTGCCAGAGGCCCGGACAACAGACCTCCGATTTGACACACTGAACTCGATCAGAGAAGTAGTTGGTGAACCAGCGAGGCAATCATTAGAGAAAACAGGCTGTCGAGTCTTCCGATGAGGATGTGGTGATTGACAGAGTCAAAAGCCTTGGCCAGGTCAATGAATACGGCTGCACAGTATTGTTTCCTATCGATGGCGGTTAAGATATCGTTTATGACCTTGAGCGTGGCTGAGGTGCACCCATGACCAGCTCTGAAACCAGATTGCATAGCGGAGAAGGTATGGTGGGATTCGAAATGGTCGGTAATCTGTTTGTTGACTTGGCTTTCGAAGACCTTAGAAAGGCAGGGTAGGATAGATATAGGTCTGTAGCTGTTAGGGTCAAGAGTCCCCCCTTTGAAGAGGGGATAACCGCAGCTGCTTTCCAATCCTTGGGAATCTCAGACGACACGAAAGAGAGGTTGAAAAGGCTAGTAATAGGGGTGGCAACAATTTCAGCAGATAGTTTTAGAAAGAAAGGTCCAGATTATCTAGCCCGGCTGATTTGTAAGGGTCCAAATTTTGCAGCTCTTTTAGAACATCAGCTGACTGTATTTGGGAGAAAGAGAAATGGGGAAGGCTTGGGCGAGTAGCAGAGGGGAGGGCAGTGCTGTTGTCCGGGGTAGGGGTAGCCAGGTGGAAAGCATGGCCAGCCGTAGAAAAATGCTTATTGAAATTCTCAATTATAGTGGATTTGTCGGTGGTGACAGTGTTTCCTATCTTCGGAGCAGTTGGAAGCTGGGAGGAGGTGTTCTTATTCTCCATGGACTTTACAGTGTCCCAGAACTTTTTTGAATTTGTGTTGGAGGAAGCAAATTTCTGCTTGAAAAAGCTAGCCTTGGCTTTTCTAACTGCCTGTGTATACTGGTTTCTAGCTTCCCTGAAAAGTTGCATATCACGGCTGTTCGATGCTAATGCAGAACGCATAGGATGTTTTTCTGTTGGTTAAGGGCAGTCAGGTCAGGAGAGAACCAAGGGCTATATCTGTCCTGTTCTAAATTTCTTGAATGGGGCATGCTTATTCAAGATGGTGAGGAAGGCATTTTAAAAAAATGTCCAGGCATCCTCTACTGACGGGATGAGATCAATATCCTTCCAGGATACCTCGCCAGGTCGATTAGAAAGCCTGCTCGCTAAGTGTTTCAGGAGCGTTTGACAGTATGAGTGGAGGTCGTTTGACCGCTGACCCATTACGGATGCAGGCAATGAGGCAGTGATCGCTGAGATCTTGGTTGAAAACAGCAGAGGTGTATTTGGAGGGCAAGTTTGTTAGGATGATATCTATGAGGGTACCCGTGTTTACGGAATTGGGTGGTACCTGGTAGGTTCATTGATAATTTGTGTGAGATTGAGGGCATCAAGCTTAGATTGTAGGGTGGCGGGGTGTTAAGCATGTTAAAATTTAGGTCGCCTAGCAGCACGAGCTCTGAAGATAGATGGGGGGCAACAGTTCACATATAGTGTCCAGAGCCAGCTGGGGGCAGAGGGTGGTCTATAGCAGGCGCAACGGTGAGAGACTTGTTTTTAGAGAGGTGGATTTTTAAAAGTATAAGTTCAAATTGTTTGGGAACAGACCTGGATAGTACAACAGAACTCTGCAGGCAATCTTTGCAATAGATTGCAACACCGCCCCCTTTGGCCGTTCTATCTTGTCTGAAAATCTTGTAGTTGGGATGAAAATGTCAGAATTTTTGGTGGTCTTTCTAAGCCAGGATTCAGACACGCTAAAACATCCGGTTGCAGAGTGTGCTAAAGCAGTGAACAAAACAAACTTAGGGAGAGGCTTCTAATGTTAACATGCATGAAGCCAAGGCTATTACGGTTACAGAAGTCATCAAAAGAGAGCGCCTGGGGAATAGGAGTGGAGCTAGGTACTGCAGGCCTGGATTCACCTCTACATCACCAGAGGAACAGAGGAGGAGTAGGATAAGGGTACGGCTAAAAGCTATGAGAATTGGTCGTCTAGAACTTCTAGAGCAGAGAGTAAAAGGAAGTTTCTGGGGCGATAAAATAGTTTAAAGGAATAATGTACAGACAAAGGTATGGTAGGATGTGAATACAGTGGAGGTAAACCTAGGTATTGAGTGATGATGAGAGAGATATTGTCTCTAGAAAATCATTGAAACCAGGTATGTCATCGCATATTGGTGGTGGAACTGTGAGGTTGGATATGGTATAGTGAGCAGGGCTAGAGGCTCTACAGTGAAATAAGCCAATAAACACTAACCAGAACAGCAATGGACAAGGCATATTTACATTAAGGAGAGGCATGCTTAATCGAGTGATCAATAAGGGTCCAGTGAGTAGAGGTTGGTTGGGTCACGGCGATCCAGACAGCTGGCCGGGTAGATGGCTATCGGTAGCAAAATAGCATAGTATGGAAGTCTGTTTGTAGATACCTCGTCGGTTTCCGTCGGTAGGTTAGTGGGTTCTCGTGTGTAGAGGGGATCAATCCAAATTGCAAAATAGATATAGTGACCAAGAAAAAATAAATAATATAATAATAATAATAATTGTCCGATATACTTATTCAGATAGCAGCCGAAGACAGCTAACGGTTAGCGGGCCCCAGATGAGCGTTCAGGTAACGTCGGGACGGAGGTGCCAGTTGGATAACTCCCTCTGGCAGATAACGTCGGCAGTCAGTCGTGAAGGCCCGGTGGTGCTCCGTATCTGCATCAACAACAAAACAAAAAAACAAAAAAAACGGGTCCGGATAGGTGACTGTAGCCAGGAATGGCTGATGGAACTCCTCAGCTGGCTAGCTCCGGAATGATTTGAGTTTGCTCCGGGATCGACGTAACCAATAGTCACACGGGTTGCAGCTAGCTAGCCTCGGACGATTATGTCGGCAGACCAGTTGTGATGGATTGGCAGGGCTCTGTGTCGGCAAAAAAAGGTCCAGGCCAATTGGCAAAATATGTATTGTAGCACAAGAATTAGCCGGAGGACCTCTTCGGCTAGCCGGGAGATTGGCTAGCTCGAGGCTAGCTCAAGGCTAACTGTTGCTTGCTTCGGGACAAGAACGTTAGCCAGGAGTAGCCACTCAGATGCAGCTAGCTATCTGATCCGGTGTAAAGGTCCAGAGCTTGCGGTAGTAATCTGGAGATTTGGTAGAGAAAAAGCAGATCCGACTATTCTCTGGGTTGATATCGCGCTGTGCAGACTGGCATGTATTGACCAAGCTGAGGCTGGCTGGTGTCCGAGTTAACGGTAAAGACCACTAGCAGTGACTAACTGATAACTAGCTAGTAGTTAGTTAGCTGGCTAGCTTCTGATGGGGGTTCCGGTTCTAAAGTATAAAAATAGCAGATCCGTACCACATTGGGTGTTGGGGGTTGCAGGAGAGTATATTCAGTMCGTAGATGGAAAGTGAGATTAAAATATAAACGGAAAAAAACGAGGAAAACGAGGAAAACGATTATTTACACGGGACAAGACAAAACACACGTCCGACTGCTACGCCATCTTGGAACCATTTTAATTGCAAACAATCACAGTAAGGTAGTTGTTATCCACTCATTGTGGATTTATTCCTCATATTATTTTTCTATTATATAAAAAAATTCTCTGCATTGTTGGGAATGGCCCTTAAGTAGGCATTTCACTGTTAGTCTACATCTTTTGTTTACGAAGCATGTGACAAGTACCATTTTATTTGAAGTAGTTTTTTTACGATTTCTTCCTCGGTCTGGGTGATATCAGTTCAGTACTTTATCAGAATGTTTTCTTTACACTGTGCTTTTGTTATTTTGAGAATGTTACAGAGACTACCTTGTATTGTTGTTTATCTCCCTAATACAACTTTATTTGACCTCATCTGTGTAATTTGAACTGTATTTACACCAGGGTAGTCCATCGTCTTTCTGGATATGTACCCTCCTGTAGGTCTGCTAATTTGTTGTGAAATCCATCAGGAGCATAGATATCCAGGAAAAGAGAACAGTTTAGTAAATCATTCTAAAACCATTTCAAAATTACAATAATGATGCCTATATGCTAGACAAAGATTGCACAAATATTGTTTCCCACACAAGTTTTGCCCACACAGACTTCCCTTATTTACATATGATTTATGTTTGGTTGTACTCCACCCTCTTTCAACAACATTTGAGTACTCTGTAGGTTCACACTTTCCCGGGAACCACCAAGTCTGACAAAAGGGAAAGCTCCTTCTCCGCTCAAAGGTGTGCTAACTGCATCCTGTGGTGACATCTCCTCAAAGTTGTAGCAGCTCAGCCATTGTTGGCACTTCAGGGATTCTTGGTTCATCTGATCTCAGGATCGTTCTCCCTAGCAGCACCAATTGAGAGTCCAGTCTTCTCAACACTGCTCTCTGAAGTTCTGGGATGTAGGTGCAGTTTTCTAAGCGTAGAGACTCCACTTTTGAGACTTGTTATTAGAGTCTCCTGTAGCTGAAAGATAGAATAATATTTGGTGATGTCACATTCATTGAAATGATGGTCGGACCAAGGCGCAGCGTACTTTGAGTTCCACATAATTTTAATGAATAAAGAGAAACTTAAGCAAAGACAAAACAAATAAAGAATAAACGAACCGTGACAACAATGCAGTGCTAACAGGCAACTAAACATAAACAATATCCCATAACCCACAGGTGGAAAAAATGCTACTTAAGTATGATCCCCAATTAGAGACAACGATAGCCAGCTGCCTCTAATTGGGAATCATACCAAAACCCGAACATAGAAAAAATAACCTAGAACCCCACATAGAAAATATAAACTAGACTAACCTCCCTAGTCACGCCCTGACCTACTCTACCATAGAAAATAAAGTCTTTCTATGGTCAGGACGTGACAGGTAAGTATTTTGTCTACATAGTAATTAAATTATCAGTGCAGAACTGTAGTGTTGACATCTGCTGAAAATATAACAGTAAATGTATTATATTTGTAGTTCTAATAATGATTTTTTTTTGGTTTTACATCATACAAATATTTTTCACAATTGGGAGGATGACTAACACTTAGATCTTGTTGCCTTACACATTCTCCAAGGCTGGAAGATGTTTATAATGGTTACAAGTGCTGCCAGTGGGGTTCCCGCCTCATAGACTTGAGTAGGGAAAGCAAACCACGTACACATGTAGACCTAGATCAGGGATGACCAACTCCCGTCCTCTGGGTTCTGATTGGTGTCACACTTTCCCCCAGCACTTTAGCTATCACACTTGATTAAACTAATTGCAAGACCATGATTAGTTGATAATTGAAGTCAGGTGTGTCAGCTGGGGATGGGGCAAAAGTGTGTCCCTAATCAAGTCCGAGGACTGGAGTTTCCCATCCCTGATTTAGATAGACAACAAATCAAACATGCTCAATCAATCCCAATCCTAATCTGGAATTCGATTTTACAATTTGACAGCGATGACAGAATGGCCTTTGATGACCATCAGTCTTATATTTCCAGGGTAGATACTTTCTTTTTTTATTTAACTAGGCAAGCCAGTTAAGAACAAATTCTTATTTACAATGACGGTCTACCCCGGCCAAACACTAACCCAGACGACAATTGAGACATGGATTGTGTATGTGTGCCATTCAGAGAGCGAATGAGAGAGGCAAAAGAGAGGCATTTAAGGGCTTTGAACGGGGTATGGTTGTAGGTGCTGGGTTTTCACGCTCAACAGTTTCCTGTGTGTATCAAGAATGGAACACCACCCAAAGGACATCCAGCCAACTTGACCCAACTGTGGGAAGCATTGGAGTCAACATGGGCCAACGTCCCTGTGGAACATTTTCGACACCTTGTAGAGTCCATGACTCAGCTAATTGAGGCAAAAGGAGGTGAAACTCAATATTAGAAAGGTGTTCCTAATGTTTTGTGCACTCAGTGATTAACAGCAAAAACAGGTTCAGTGGACAACATTTCTTCTCCACTAAATGTTCAAGTAAATCTGTTGGGTCTCTTTTACCAAGGCTGTCGTGTATGTGAAGACCAGAAGAGGCTGGTGGGAAGAGCAATGGGAGGACGGGCTCATTGTAATGGCTGGAATGAGACCAATGGAATGATACCAAACACATGGAAACAATGTGTTTGACTCTGTTCCAGC
This sequence comes from Salvelinus sp. IW2-2015, assembly GCF_002910315.2. NCBI lineage: Eukaryota > Metazoa > Chordata > Actinopteri > Salmoniformes > Salmonidae > Salvelinus > Salvelinus sp. IW2-2015. The sequence continues at coordinate 80,608 of NW_019942680.1, forward strand.
GATTCTTTTCACACATAAGATCAGACACTCATCTCAGGAGTGAAAGATGAATTAGATTGACCCAACTAGTTCCTTCAACAGGCCTTTTGAAGTCTGACTTTCAGTCTGAGTCTCCCTCCATGGATAGAATTGCGATTACACTGCATAGACATGGCACATCAAATTGACACATTTTCTTTCAATGCCCATAAGCTAAAGAGCTGGTCACCCCAGAAAGACTATGCCAACAAAGCCTACAATGTAGGGCTACTTGTGTAACATGTGTGTCATGGAATGGAAAGAGAGTGTTTCTCAGTGAGTTGCAATAACAGATATTTGCACAGATGCTCACCTTTCCAGAGAACTTTCATGAAAAAACTTGTCACCCACTCAATCCATGTCTGCCAAATAGTGCTTTAAAATCAGTGACGTTTGTTGGAGGGGCATTACATCCATACTGTATCTGATTAACTATTTAATATGTCACCATATATCAGCCTAGGGCTCTAAACCTGTACCTGTTGGCGTCAGGACCTTCCATTTATCTGTTATTAATGTGTCATCTACAAATTAGGTTATGGGAAGTTAAAGAAATTACAACATTGTTCTTGGTAGGTATGGTTCTGTAACCTATCAAATAACTGTTCTTTCCAGAACAGACATCTAATAGTTTGTTTTGAAGGAAAATTAAGACATTATTCCGACTGATTGTATGGTCATTACACAGTAATAATTATTACTGATTGTATAGTTATTACACAGCAATTATTACTGATTGTATGTTATTACACAGTAAGTATTATTACTGATTGTATGTTATTACACAGTAATTGTTATTACTGATTGTATAGGTCATTACACAGTATGATACTTTAGATGTTGTAGGTTGTACTATTGCTGCTGCTAATGTTGATCATTAGTATTGTTTATATTTATATTGATGGCTGTCAGCCCATGACTGATGCACTAGCATTGTTTGTACTACCTCTGGGACAAATAAAGCGGAAACTTGAACTTGATTCTTCTCCTATTAATATACAAGTGCCTCACGAAGCTGGTTGTGTAAGGGTTGGGTAGTACTTTCTAAATGTAATCCGTTACAGTTACTAGTTACCTGTCCTAAATTGTAATCAGTAACGTAACTTTTGGATTACCCAAACTCAGTAACGTAATCTGATTACTCTGATTACTTACTTTTGGATGACTTTCCCTTTAAAGGTCAACTGCCCCTTAGAACCAACTTCTCTGGTTTTGAACGGCCTATGTGGCATCGATATGAGTCAGAAACAGTAATTCTAGTGTCAAAATTTACTATAAAGTGTAAATAGGATAATTTGGTCATAAAGTACATCTTGTTCAAAACTGAGTTTGGTAATTGATTGTGTCATGACTTACTTGAGTTTTTTTTTTTTGGATTACAATTATGTCAACAATTCATGCTCCCTATGCTTGCCTATTAACACGTGGTGGCACCATGTTCTCTGGGAAAATACTGGAGGAGTTCACTTGCATGACCCGGTGCCCCGGGCTGCAGGAGACCTCTCCTAAGGAGGACCAATGGAATGGTCAAAAATGATCCAATTTTATTTGCCATATGCACCAAATACAACAGGTGTAGACCTTACTGTGAAATGCTTACTTACAAGCCTTTTACCAACAATGCTGTTCAAGAATTAGAGCTAAGAAAATATTTACTAAATAAAATAACATTTAAATAAAAAGTAACACAATAAAATAACAAGGCTATATACAGGGGGTACCAATAAACAGCGAGTAGCAGCAGTGTAAAAACAAAGGGGGGGGGGATTTGATTAATTGTTCAGCAGTCTTATGGCTTGGGGGTAGAAACTGTTAAGGAGCATTTTTGGGCCTTTCTCTGACACCGCCTAGTATATCGGTCCTGGATTGCAGGAAGCTTGGCCCCAGTGATGTAGTGGACCGTACACACTACCCTCTGTAGCGCCTTATGGTCAGATGCTGAGCAGTTGCCCTACAAGGCGGTTATGCAACCCGTCAGGATGTTCTTGTTGGTGCAGCTGTTGAACTTTTTGAGGATCTGGGGACCCATGCTATATCTTTTCTGTCTCCTGAGGGGGAAGGGTGTTGTCGTGCCCTCTTCACGACTGTCTTGGCTCCATTACAATGTCTTCCTCTAAACCTTATTTGCAGTTTTAGCAGTCAGATGTTCGATGGGCATCTGACATCAGATGACGTCAATGCATTTTCTTAGAATATAGGATGGTGTTTGTAGAGGGCTAGACATCATTTTGACATTTGAAGTTAAGTGGAATGTGGTTGAGCGTTAGGTGGAGTTTACAGTCAACACATTCCTACCTGTGGAGAGAAAGTGCTGCCACAGCTGAGGCTCATGAGTCGTGACTGAGGGTTGACCATTGTGGTTGACCTGTGTGGCTGAGAACACATGGCCCCTACATACAGGGCGGCAGGTAGCCTAGTGGTTAGAGCGTTGGACTTGTAACCGAAAGGTTGCAAAATCGAATCCCCAAGCTGACAACGTAAAAATCTGTCGTTCTGCCCCTGAACAAGGCAGTTGTTGTTCCTAGGCCGTCATTGAAAATAAGAATTTGTTCTTAACTGACTTGCCTAGTTAAATAAAGGTTTAAAAAAAAAATTGCAGTGTTTTCCCATGATTCTTGTGTATGGCCTAATTGCGTTTAAGTCACTAAGTTCTGCAATTGGCAGCAGTTTAAGCAGTGCCCTAACCCCCAATGGGGGGAGTGAACTGTATGGTTGGATGGGGAACCTATTACTTACATCATGTAACAATCCAAAACAGTACAATTAGTAAAAAGAGACATTTTAGGATAGTTCACTCTCACTAAAATCAAGAGGTTTCAGATCTCTAAAGTGATCTAATGTAGAGATGAGTCCTTAACCCATAGTGCAGATGAAGCTCTACACGTGACAATGACAGCAAGTTGAGCGTGTCTTAGATAAATTCCTCCTGAATGAGGTCAACTTTTTTTTGTTTTTTTGCATATAAACAGTGGTATGCCTGCTGCAGTCACACTGCGTGCTGAATACCGGTCTGAACATTCCTCATGATTACACAGAAGGTGAATCCTTTCTCTTCTCCCTGTTGGCATAAATCTCTTAGCATTTTGTATAAGGAAGTGCTGGTCAACAGTGGCATGTTTGCATGTAATAATCCTTCATTTATAATCCTAAATAGCATCATCAGGTACTTGACATTTCTGAAGCAGATGCCACCACATTCAGTGCATGCCAGACTGTCTCAAGGCCTGTACCTCTAATGATGACTTTGTAGCCCTCTAGGTCCACTCGGACAAGAATGAGAGGAATCCATAATACCGTGATTGACTCAGMCCTCTGCAATGCTGACGCACACAGCCACCGAGCCACCAGCATCCCTTCGACATTGTTGCCCTGTTTGATTCCAAACAAGATACACACTTAGTTGTTACATAAAAGCCACTGTGATATGATCATGTGGTCCAGCCAGCCAATATAAACTGGACAACTTGATTACGTTTTCGCTAAAGGGTTTGAGAAAAAGAATAGCACCACTTATATTACAATGGAGTTTTGTCACTATTAAGCTGAGTTGCCTCTGGGGGAAGTGTCCTCCTCTTACTCACTAAACACCCCATTATAGTGCTGTAGGACTGGCGTGACGTACCAGAGCACCAGAGGGAAACAAAGTCTTGTGATTATCACTTGAGACATACTCTATTGAAAAGGCTTTGTTCCATGGTAATAGAGCACAATGCATTTTGTTGAACTGATATGCTTTTATTGGCCTTTGTTTATGTAAAGACTAAATATGGGACTAAAGGGACGACCTTTCATAGTAGGTTACAAAATATTGTTACACAAAGACCTTTCATGAAAAGACTTCAATAGATGGCACAATAAATGGCCGACCTATTAAATTCAATTTTGCATTATTCAGGCATTTATGAATGCATATTTTAGGCTACACGCTTAGGGGGAAAAAAGGTGCTATCCAGAACCTAAAAGGTTCTAGGTATAACCATTTTGGGTTCCATGTAGAACCCGTACTACAGATGGTTCTACATGGAACCAGAAAGGGTTCTCCTATGAAGACAGCAGAAGAACCCTTTTGGAACCCTTTTTTCTAGAGTGGATAGGATCAAGTTATTTCCTGAATTGAGTGAGCTGAGAAGGTGCATTGGCTCTGTCAGCACCTCACAGAAACGTATTTGACCCAGGATACATCCACAGTTCAATCATAGAGTCCCATGGAGGAACCACAGACGTCCATAGGTTATGACCTAAATAATCACAAGCCTATGTGAGGTCACTGAACATATGCCCGAAAGCCTGATCGAGTCATCTCTAATATGTTATACAATGACTCAATTGTAGTCTATGGTGCTGCCAGTATACGTTTTATGTAAAGTCCTGTTGGGACAATGCCAAGACAAAGTCAGTCATGCTGGTGCCAAGGACGATGGATGCTTCTTGGATCATAATGGTTCCTAGCCAGATGAGTAAGCACCTGACGCAGAGCCAGCATTGGGACTGGGAGAGGTATGGAGATGCCTTAGAACTCCGTCACCTTCTGCAGAATGAGCTATGCTGAGCTGTTCTTTCAATGATATACAGTTGAAGTCAGAAGTTTACATACACAGGTTGGAGTCATTAAAACTCATTTTTCAACCACTCCACAAATTTCTTGTTAACAAACTATAGTTTTGGCAAGTCGGTTAGGACATCTACTTTGTGCATGACACAAGTAATATTTCCAACAATTGTTTACAGACAGATTATTTCACTGTATCACAATTCCAGTGGGTCAGAAGTTTCATGCACTAAGTTGACTCTGCCTTTAAACAGCTTGGAAAATTCCAGAAAATGTCATGGCTTTATCAGCTTCTGATAGGCTAATTGACATCATTTGAGTCAATTGGAGGTGTACCTGTGGATGTATTTCAAGGCCAACCTTCAAACTCAGTACCTCTTTGCTTGACATCATGGGAAAATCAAAAGAAATAAGCCAAGACCTCAGAAAAAAATTGTAGACCACAAGTCTGGTTCATCCTTGGGAGCAATTTCCAAACGCCTAAAGGTACCACGTTCATCTGTACAAACAATAGTACGCAAGTATAAACACCATGGGACCACACAGCCGCCATACCGCTCAGGAAGGAGACGCATTCTGTCTCCTAGAGATGAACGTACTTTGGTGCGAAAAGTGCAAATCAATCCCAGAACAACAGCAAAGAACCTTGTGAAGATGCTGGAGGAAACAGGTACAAAAGTATCTATATACACAGTAAAACGAGTCCTATATCGACATAACCTGAAAGGCCGCTCAGCAAGAAAGAAGCCACTGCTCCAAAATTGCCATAAAAAAGCCAGACTACAGTTTGCAACTGCACATGGGGACAAAGATCATACTTTTTGGATTAATGTCCTCTGGTCTGATGAAACAAAAATAGAACTGTTTGGCCATCGTTATGTTTGGAGGAAAAAGGGAGGCTTGCAAGCTGTCACCCCCAACAGCATCATGTTGTGGGGGTGCTTTGCTGCAGCAGGGACTGGTGCACTTCACAAAATAGATGGCATCATGAGGGAGGAAAATTGTGGATATATTGAAGCAACATCTCAAGACATCAGCCAGGAAGTTAAAGCTTGGTCGTAAATGGGTCTTCCAAATGGACAATGACCCCAAGCATACTTCCAAAGTTGTGGCAAAATGGCTTAAGGACAACAAAATCAAGGTATTGGAGTGGCCATCAAAGCCCTGGCCTCAATCCTATAGAAAATGTGTGGGCAGAACTGAAAAAGCGTGTGCGAGCAAGGAGGCCTACAAACCTGACTCAGTTACACCAGCTCTGTCAGGAGGAATGGGACAAAATTCACCCAACTTATTGTGGGAAGCTTGTGGAAGGCTACCCTAAACATTTGACCCAAGTTTAACAATTTCAAGGCAATGCTACCAAATACTAATTGAGTGTATGTAAACTTCTGACCCACTGGGAATGTGATGAAAGAAAAAAGTTGAAATAAATAATTCTCTATTATTCTGACATTTCACATTCTTAAAATAAAGTGGTGAATCTAACTAACCTAAGACAGGGAATTTTTTACTATGATGAAATGTCAGGAATTGTGAAAAACTGAGTTTAAATGTATTTGGCTAAGGTGTATGTAAACTTCCAACTTCAACTGTATAATTGATTGTCTGTAGAACAGTTCATTCTGTTTATAGATGCTTTACTTGCGCCATTCAGAGAGCCGTGAGGATCCACAGTTGACCATTAAAACAGTTTAACTGACTATCTGCCCTGGCAGGCAGTCACACACACAGGACTAAATGTACAAAACTTTTATTTTAGTTTCAGAACTCCACAGGCACTTAACAGATCCACAACCCATATTTTCCCCTGCTTTCAGCTTCACACCATCTTAATACATTTCTTTCCCGCTCATTCCCTGGCAATTATAACAGAGAGCAAGCATTGACGTTTAACAGCGGGTTAAAAAAGAGGCTTTGGTAATGACAAAGCGGAGAAAATATTGTAACAAATATAAAGTAGTTATACAATTTCAAACAAGTATAAAATGTATGTCTTAGTACTGCATGTATTAAAATAATTGCATAGGTTACATACAAACATGCTGCTTTATGTAAATGTCTAAAATACTTTACTAAATAGATCAGTTCTGTGCTCACCTTCATGTAACACACCAAGTAACATTCATAACAAAGCATGCTCATAACATACTGGTGTACAGCTGGTCTGATTACAGTAACATTCAGCTATATTCAATAAGAACCACATTTGGTTGCTGGTTTTTGAAAATGAGGTCATCAAAATATACTTAGACAAAAACTATGAATTCATCAAAACCAAATAACTGAATGAAATTGGGAAAAAAACATCCTTGTAAGAAGCACTCTGCATGCAGTATTAAAATTTAATTTTGGATTTATACGCCTCACTCGACCACAGCAGACAGCAGCGATTGTTTGGACTTCTGACAACAGATTGCCACATAGGTACTGGATGAGTGACAGCATGAGGTCCTTGGACAACCCAGTCTTTAAAGCATACTCCGCTATATACAATTACACACCTGTACACAGAGCTTTTGCCCTCCTCCACACCACATGGGAGAGCTCTACTCTGCTGGTTCAGGCTTGTTCTTCTTATTCAGGACTTTGAGGAGGCGGTCAGACATCAGGTAGGGTCTCTCCGCACTGCCATCGTTCCTCTCCAGGTCCTCCACTGAAGAATCAAGAAAAACATCATGAGACAAAAATATGAAATGATTTCAAAAGGAAAAACTTGAACATTGTTACATTTCCAAGCAGGGGCCAGATCAGAACCAACTTGATGGATTAGCAAAGCTTCAAAGATTACGCCAAGTTAAACAGAAGTGCTTTAAGTCATTTAACATGTCATCCTACAAAACATATAATTTGCCTGCTTTTGACAGAATTGGTGAAGCTTGCCTAGTCAAACCCAAAAGGAAGTTTGTTACCTTAGCTTGTTCCCCATCAACACAATGCAGAAAGAGAATGAGGAGGAAAGACAAATAACAGAAAGACTGGCAGCTTTAATCACTAGCAGACATACTACCAACATGCACAAGAAAGAGAGAGGAAAGAGAAACTGCATTCAGTTAATGCTCATAGATCCTAGGAGTTCGTCAAACAGACCTTGCTGACAGGCAAATATTTCAAGGCAATGAGGGATCTGATTGCATTGCTTTACAGAACAAAAATGGAGTCGCTTCCCTCACAAGCAGAACTAAGAAATACATTTCAGTATATACAAAACTACATATGGCTTTTATAGATCATTGAAAATATCAACATTTTAACAATGCACTGATAGCAGTAATACTAAAGATGGTAGCATTGCAGAGATCTTTTGAATGCTTTAACTGTAAACAATGTGATATCTGTAGGCGGTTCAATACATCAGACCAAAATGGATAGTTATTCAATTAGGCACATTGTTTCCTATGGCTGACAGTGTTTCCCTTCTAGCAACAATGTCAGAACTGCAACATGTTCACTAAAACATCAGTGGAATCCCTAGCATTGTTTATGGGTCGGTCTCTTTTTTCCAAATCAATGAAACAACTATCATTTGCCAACTCCAACCATTAAGAGCACAATATATACACACACACACACGTTTCTATAGGGAGAAGGAAAGACACTGGTCAAGCAGTTGACTTGTCCAAATTCAGGCCTTGATGTCGATCTACCAATCATGAACAGTAGCATGCCCATTTCTACAAGACAGATCTGCAGGTGGCGATCTCATTCACAGTGTCTTTGCTATGACTACTCCTAAACGTCCTCGTCTTTCCCCTGCATCGGAGGCTGCTATTGTTTCAGCTGGACGTCTTGGTCGTCTGGCTGATGTGGAGAGGACTGGGTTGGCTCCTCGGTCTCCTCCACAGCCTTGTTCTCCAACAGAATGTCATGGAGCGAAGCTGACATGTAATACGGTCTTGCCAGAGAGCCATCATTTCTCTCCAGGTCTTCGCCTATGTGGGTGTGTGTGTGTGTGTGTGTGTGTGTGTGTGTGTGTGTGTGTGTGTGTGTGTGTTAAATGGGGTCATGGGATGGTTGATTGGAAAACAGGATGATGAAGGTGAAGGGTGGCATTAGTAAGGGAGATGGAGGAAAACAATATGAATCGAGAAGGGAGAGAAAGAGAAAGTCAGTCAAAATTCCCAGCAAAAGCACCCATTCGCATTTTAAATKAATAGATCAACACCYAAACTTCCCCATTGTCTGCAACCAGCAAGTTAACAATAGTCCTAGATAGCTGGGTTAGGATCAATAACTTAGCAATAAAGCATTATGAAGAATACCAGAATATCGTCATGCAATTCATAATTAGTGGCAGCCCAACACCATTAGCAGTGAAAGAGGTAATGAAGAAAGGGAGAGGAGGTCACCGTTTCAGGACAACATGAACTTTAGACACATTGGAACATCTTGACTTAAAACTTTTAGTAAAGCTTTGAGATGTAAAAGAGTTGCCAACACGAGGCAGCCATTTCCTAAGTATACTGTGTGCACCATAATCCTTTACCTTCTCACCACTGGTACCTTGTGTTCGTGGGGGAATGACAATGCGTAAAACAAGAGGGGGATGGTTCTACTGTTACTCACAGAAGCAGAGGAAGAGTGTGTCCACACACATGGCGTACACGCTGAAGAAGCCGTGGGCAATAAGGTAGGAACCAACCACCACCGTCTGAGGAGAGAAACACACTCCAACCATTACTATACACAACACCGTAGGTTACACTCAGCTACATTTAAATCATAGATTAAACTACATGTCTTTGTACATAACCCACCAGACCCGGAGCATGGCTATGCTACTCACCAGGATGGGAACCCAGTAGTAGTGGAGGTTGGGCGCTGTGTTCTCAAAGGCCTTCACCCTCCCAGAGAAGAAGAAGAACGCAAAGATTCCTGGGAAACAGGACGGAAGAGTTCTCATCCAATAGCACCACTGGTTGTCAACAGTGAAACGTAATAAAACTAAATACAATCATTAGAAGACTGGCCCTACTGAGAGTGTGTTATTGTTCATCATGTTTCCWGTAGAAACAGCCTCACTTACCCACAAGYCCCACRATGAGGAGYTTGCCCAGGAACAACAGGAAGTCTGTCACCTTGTCCAGGACGGCTACCCTGCAAGGTCAAACAGTGATACGTTGTGATGGATCATAGTCCATTTTGTAAAGTTCATTAAGTCAACACAAACATTAAGAGACAGCACACTCACTCACCTGATCATGTTCCTCATAAGGAGGAAGAAGGCATCTTTGGCAGACGTGCAGAAGTTCTTGCCATATATCGCCACCTAGAGGCAGCAGACTCAAATTCATAATCAAACATAAACCAAACATTTTCCCCACAGTTAACAGCGACAGATGATCCAGGTGACAAAGCTCCTCTGAAATTAATTATATCCAATATGACATGCATTTAACTGGGTGACATTGGTCATAGCAGGTGCACACAAACAGGTAGTACACGCACCATAATGTAGGCATTTCTGTTGATGAACTTGATGAATTTCTCCAGGCACCAGAAGCAGCACTTGAGACAGCACAGTAGGAACTTTGTGCACTTATTTTGGGTTCCTTTAGGGGAGAATAACAGACAGTAGGGCAGAACCAAATCAGAGACAACACGAGTACTAAAAAACCCAACATTCATACACAGCTAGTGTAAAGTCTGATGAGGATATACAATGACAGCTGTGTTAATATCAGCATACCGTAGTACTGCTAATACAGGATCTATGGCTCACCTTGGAGCTTGTGGTCGATGTACTCCAGCAGAACCCTGATGATCTGGATGATGGAGAGGATGAGAGAGCCAAACGCCAGGGAACCTGTGTGATACCTGAGCAGGGGAGTGAGGAGATGTCACTAACCAACCTTATTAAATAGCGTTAAGATACCCACATATGCAACAGAGCATTATGTACATATCTGAACACCCAACTTGGTTAGGAACAGGAAYGTAAACAGTCACACACACCTGAGTGATCTGCCAAGGGATGAGAAGATGGGGAAGGCAGGCATGTCGTCAGGCTTGACCAAGGCCCAGTAGTAGGAGGCAAAGGCCCCAGCCAGGGTCATCTGACCCAGCGCTGTCACAAAGTTGGCACACCAGAAGAACAGGAAGACGTTGTAGAACTGCAGGCCAATCAGGTACTTGTGGTAGACCGTCTCTCCACCGTAGTAGGCAAACAGACACGTCGACTTTAGGCACTCCGCCTTCATACTGGAGGTGCTGAAGTTCTGGAGGAGACAGGTAGAGAAGAATCAACCGTTGACATTCTATCCATTGTATACACTTTTATCATGGGATGTGAGCCGATGGTTCAATGTCTCTCCAATTAAGATCAGGCTGTTAGATGGTGACATATTGCATGGGCTAACGGAAAAGCAGGACTCACAGCTGGATCGCAGATTTTCCTGGAGTGATTGCAGGCCGTATCATTGAACACCTTATAGATGGGCTGATTGGAGGTGGACAGGAACCTGGCCAGAGGCTGTCAAGGACTAGAATGTGACCCAGGGAACTACAAATCCCAGCAAATACACATCAATCATTCAGAAGAGCATGTTGAGTTACTCAAGCCTATGAGTCATTTTTCTCCAAACATGAAGGATACACAGCGGTGACGGCCCAGTAGGCGATGACAATGGATAGGAGGGCAAAGGTGAACAAGGGGTAAAACAGGGCTGACATCACATACCCAATGGCCCTGTAAACAAAACATCACAGTTTAGCACTAGAAAGGTCTTATCCACCATCTATGTATTATGTCCCCATTTAAACCACAATGATCTAGCATTCAATGATCCATTTCCCATCCAATCCCATTAGAAAAGGCTGTAAGTGCAGAGAGCACTCCCGTTTCCTGACCTGCTGGCTTCTTTGATGAGAGCGATAGCGATGAGGATTCTATTCCTGAGGAAGATGAGCAGCAAAATGATGATGACCTCCACAATGGCCAGAATAATAACTAAGAGAACGGGAGAGAGAAAAGGCATAAAAACAAATGGAGRATTCAGTCACGGCCATTTATACAGGAATCCTAGTTGTCCTTAGTATCAGTTTATGCTTGCAATAACACTGCAATGCATTATATCTAAGGGTTTATAAATGTTACCTGGCTAACATTGATCCTGCTTCGTGATATACAGTATAACTCTAATGTATTGGCCCAGGTATATACCTCCTGAGCCACACTAAGGTTGAGAGGAAGTTAGTGGAGAAACTTACTGAAGGCCAGCCAGGTCTGTCTGATATGCAGGTACACAGAGAAGTCTGTCTGGAAGCCCAGGTCCTTTAGAGTGACATTAGAGCCTGCCTCTGACTTCAGGCTAACATACTCCATGGAGCAGTGGAAGATGCCTGTGGTGCAATACAGAGCATGGCCACAAGAGGGAAATACAGCATTTAGATAGAGAGATGGGAAAGGGACACAGGAGATGGCTTTGTTGATTATAGAGTTCTTAGAGACATGAACATTAAGAAACAACAAAAAAATGGGACTTCTGTTGAACTGGTCTTTACCGTATCCAATGACCAGAATCACCATGACGATCATGACCCACACCATGATCCCGGCCAGGAAGCGCAGGAGGACGATGAAGATGAGACTGATGAGCATGGCAATCACCAACCCTCTGAACCCCGACACAAAAACAAGACTTTAGTGGCTCCATAACTGACTCTTTTTTTTTTCTTTATCCCCTTTTCTCCCCAATTTTCGTGGTATCCAATCGCTAGTAATTACTATCTTGTCTCATCGCTACAACTCCCGTACGGGCTCGGGAGAGACGAAGGTCGAAAGCCATGCGTCCTCCGAAGCACAACCCAACCAAGCCGCACTGCTTCTTAACACAGCGCGCCTCCAACCCGGAAGCCAGCCGCACCAATGTGTCGGAGGAAACACCGTGCACCTGGCCCCCTCGGTTAGCGCGCACTGCGCCCGGCCCGCCACAGGAGTCGCTGGAGCGCGATGAGACAAGGATATCCCTACCGGCCAAACCCTCCCTAACCCGGACGACGCTAGGCCAATTGTGCGTCGCCCCACGGACCTCCCGGTCGCGGCCGGCTGCGAAAGAGCCTGGGCGCGAACCCAGAGACTCTGGTGGCGCAGCTAGCACTGCGATCATAACTGACTCTTTGCTGATCAAGCGCTTTGGAATTCAGTGTGAATGCATTACTGCACAATAGTGTCAAAGGGAAGATGCTGACTTACATTAGGATCCAGTACCAGGACTGGGTGTAATCCTCAAAGATCTTCATGGCCACTTGTCGAGCTTCAATGACCACTGTGGCATTCCTATAGAAGAAAATACAGTGACCAATGCTGATTGTAGATGTAGCACTACCACCCATCACAAGAAAACATCATGCAAATTATATGGACTCACTTGACCACCGCCACCAGATCTTTGGCATCTCTCTTCTTCCCCTCCTCGTCTTCAAACGTGGATTTATTTCCCACGGTGATCTCCCCTCCCTTCTGGCTCAGGGCAGGGAAGCACCTACGGGTGACTGGAGGAAGAGGAAGGGGGGTGAAGGAGAAGACACAGGACAATGAGGGAGAGCAGTAAAACAATGTCTTTCACTTTTTTCAAATTCTGGAAATGGGGAGGATGGGTTGGCCAGATGGAGGGTTGGGGAGTTCGACTCATAGGAACGGAAGATGGGCAGGTAGACAGGATAGGGGAGCAAAATAGACTAGAGGCGTACTTACAGGGTTTACTTGGCATCAGCATGGCAGGACACAGGCTAGAACTCAGGATCTGTGTTACAGTCTAAAACACACATGAACAATCAGCACTTAGTATCTCAACCATTGGTGCGGCAATGTATATTCAAAGTTTGAATTGTTCACACTAAATTGCCACTCGGCACACTATTTTTGTAGAACAAAACACTGTCACATTGTTGACATTTTATTGACATTGTCATCCATGTTGATTTGAAAAACTACTACGCCACCTATCTCAGATTCCTCTTCACATGCTACTCACCAGCCCCTCTAGACCCTCCTTGCAGAAGTTCTTATAATACTTAAAGTCCTCTTTATTGGTGTAGGCCTTATTGAGCGTCATGAACTTATCAGGGCATTTCTCCACACACATCTGATGGCAAAAGAAATGTTAACATGAGACAAGATAATACAAGTGCATAGGCATACATAAATAACATGGCGTTCAAGAATGTATCAAGTGAAAACAAAGGTTCAGGTCACCTGTGTGGTTGGGCACTGGAACTCCAGCAGCACCATGGGACTGGCACACTTCATGATGTTGAAGTAGAACAGCAGGGGCTTCGTCCTACAATACACACACAACCAGTTGTTCAGAGAACAAGAGCAGGTTTAAAGAGAGAGTATGCCCAGGGGGAATGATGGAGACAATCAACACATGTGAGTGATTGTCTGTTATTTATTCCACTGTGCATGAATGGTGAGGGCAGAACTTACTCCAGAGGAGTGCCTGCCTGCCCACAGAACTGTCCTCTGCTGTCTGTGGGGTAGATCACCTTCCTGGGGTCTCCCTGGGACCAGGCTAGGGGAGAAGGGAACCATCAACAACAAAGAAACAATCAAATACCAGACATCTTTAACACACAGACATGCTTTAGGTGAGCAGCACTCAGAGATATACCTCAGGGCATGACTCAGGGTATACCCAAGTCCTTAATATGGGGTCAGTTAAGCTTGTTTGTGCCTACAAGAGACATTTACTTACCCAGAATTCCCACTGCAACATAGCCCAGTATGCAAATAATGAAGAGGATGCAGCATACAATGTCAGTGCAACCCCTAGAGTAAAGAGAGAGGGAGACATGGAAACGTTATGGGAACAATAGTTTTTAGATGTGAATTATGTGCCATCCTGACTACAGTGTGGATGAACTGGCAATCCTCTCACCTGTTATAGATGGGGCCTTTGAAGGTGGGGTCATACTTTTTTGGTTCACCTAGATGGAAGGAACGCAAATATTGAAACATACAGTAGGAATACCATTTCAGATGGTAAATAGCTTGCAGCGTAGAATTTGAATGAAAGTGTACACACTGCAGGGCTGTCAGAAGACATTTAATAACCAAGATGCACTTTGACACTGTTCCATGTGGTGGCGTCTGCCTCCTAGTTATACATTTCATGGGGTAAACAGAGTGGATTGCCCACGCGTCGACATTCTGCTCCCTTTACTGTTGGTCAGATTACTTTTCCCTCAGGGCAGACACACCTGGCAACCCAACAAATTCCTCTGTAGTGACTAAGCAGCCCTTCTGCAACATGAGAACCTGCAGTACCACAAAACAGTCACCAGAGGTCAGCGACTCTACCATGTGGGCACAACCTATTCATCAAATCACATTTTATTGTCACATGCTTCATAAACTAACAGTCAAATGCTTACTTGGGGGTCCTTTTCCAACAATGCAGAGTTAAGATAAAATATAAAAATGGTGGCACAAGGAATAATACACAGTGAATACCGAATAACAATAACGAGTAAAAAGTAACATTGTTATATACAGGGAGTTCCACTACCTAGTTGATGTGCAGGGGTACGAGGTAATTGAGGTAGTCATCTACATCACAGGTGGTTGGTGGCACCTTAAGTTGGGAGGATGGGCTGGAGCGGAATGGTATCAAATACATCAAACATGGTTTCCATGTGTTTGATGTCATTCCATTTGTTCTTGTTAATGTTTCTTGATTTTCTTAACTTGATAACATTCCCCAAATTAAACTAGGCTATAAACCAGTGCACAATATCCTCTCCCTTTCATACCCAATATAATGTGTAACCTGGATTTGACCCCTGGGGTTCCAATAGGGTGAGGAGGAGCACAGAGACTACAGACTCTCCACATCTGCCATCAGCCCACATCAATCAAAGTTAACTACAGTTACTGTACAAGGAGGGAATGGATATGTCATGAGCAAACTACATTCACTCATTGCCAGTTCTAAATCCTCAGAGGACYAAAAGGAGGCATTAATGTCAACTACATTTAGGCCTAGATGAGAAAAGGTACGGTTATAACAATCAGTCAGAAGTGCTCAAGTTGAGCCATAGTGAATCTCAACTGCACAGAACATCAATAATCACAGTCTTAAGGTGGTTGAACCACTGGGTCTAGACTAGATACTATAGTATGATGTTCAGCATGGCGGCCATTAATAATGCAGAGCAGTGGTCAGGGTGCTATTGCAGCATGCATTTTAGTGGGCCTGCTCCCAGAGAACACCAATCCACTGGACACAGCAGGTCCACAAGCACAGAGATACAGAGTCTGGATGTTAAAGTGTTAAATGGGCATAATCAGCCTGAGATGCCCTTCAAAGACATGGTGGAAACAGCCTGCAGAGGGAGTGTAGGCTGGAGCAACATTTGCCCAAAACAACAGTGGCTGATGCATTTATATTTTATCAGGGCTGAAAACAAACAATGTTTCCTGCCAATTTTTCAGTCCAGTCCTTATATACACACACAATGCAGCACCATTTGATAAAGGAGAGAAAACATTGATACAATGTTCACTTGCATTTCTCCACACACCTGGGTAAATCAGCAGGTTTAACCCACACCCATTGTCAGCCATGTTGTCATAATGCCGATACTAGAGGTCTAGTTTCACCCAGTGTTGCTCTTCTCTAGAGACAAATTACACCACCCATTAACAAGCTCCAACTGACAGATTCGTTAAAACATTCAAGCAGTGAGAAAAACTCTCTCACTTCAAGAACAAACTTAAGCTACAACGAAACCAGCCATCATAAAAGACACAAACAGCTTTTCATAAGGTTGAAAAAGGTAAAACCACATAAGCTCTAATGAAACTAAAATCGGGTAGGAGCAGTTAGTAGTTACCATTCTTTCCGTAATAGGATTGCTGCTCAGGCATCTTTAAATTCCTTTCTGGTAGTCAACTTAAAAATGACCGGAAAACTCTCCCTCTTTTTCTTCAGCCCTTTTCTGCTTCACTTCCTTTTCCTGCCAACTGGTGTGTTTAAGTGAGAGCGACAGGTATTGTGGGGAGAAACTTGTCCGACCTGTCTGCAACAGCTCTGAGCACACCCCTGTTCCTCAGAGTCCACCCACTGTCCCCCCCCCCAACAGCTGCCTAGCTCAAATCTCTGGTCCACCTGTTCCTTTCTCTTCCCCTTTTCCCTCCACACAGAGCTCTTTTTGTCTGTGTTTCTCTCACTCTCTGCCTTTGTTCCTGGCTTTCTCTACCTCTTTCACACACTCTCTCTCTCTCCCCAGAGTTTGGTCAGGTAGCTCACCTACAGGGAAGGGTGGGAGCACAACCGAGGCAAAATGGGTGGAGACAATTCCTTGTTTTTCACAACACTGACTCTTCCCCTCTGTGAAAGAGCTACTGGATATCTTTGTGGATCCCAAGCAAACTACACAGGAGTGATTAAAAGCATTTGTTTGGGGGAAAAACAAAAAAGCTGTTGTGTGCACTAGASACTGATGAGACTCAGGTGTGCTGGTTATAATACTGGATAGATGAACGCATTAATCAAGATCTCCAGCCCTGAAGCTATTTTGACTGTCAAATGAACACAAAGCTATATTTTGATACCTTATTTAACTTTTAGAGCTATCTTAAATGGCAATTCTGATATTTTTCCACTAATTGACCTTTTGACAAATCAGATCAGCTCTGAAAAAGATCTGGGCCCATTGTTGGTTCTAACAACTAGCCTTAAGATGCTTTTGGGAAACCGGGCCCTGATGTGAAAGATCTGATGTGGTTGTTCAAAATAGCAATTTGTGGAAAAAATATCAGAATTGGACTGCCTGTGTAAACGCAGCCTTTTTTACTTATTTCTAACAGTCACTTCTACGTTTGAAAAATTCTTGTCACACCAGGGCTGCGTTCAGTATGTTTTTATGTTCTGGAACGTTCAACTGAACGGCCAGGTTGGGGAATGCTGTATCATGGCCTCTGTCGTTTAAATACGTCACTCATTGCATCAAGGCACCAAATGGGAGCAAATGTACCTCAAAGTCTTTTGAACGTACAAACCGTTTCTGCAACGTAGCAAACGTTCAAAGCAAACTGAGCGTCCCTCTGCCCAATGGAGTATTCACAAGGTGCATTCAATTCAAAGTTGCKCATTAGGAAGTTCATTATAGCCAAAGAGTGTCTATTATATTGACAAGATAGACATGTGTCCGCTCTAACAATGGAAATACATATCCTCAAAGATGGAAGGCAGGCAGGAGGGTGGACCATTCCAGCCAATGAGAGGGCAGATAAGCGTGTGAACAACTGGCCATAGAGATAGATAGAGGACTCATCTTTGTATCTGTGCCATTATAGTGTCTGTGACAGCATGGCATCTCCATTTTAAGGTAGTACATTTTCTTATTCTTCATTGGCTGATTGCTTCCAACTCATAGGAATCCCCACCCAGTTGACTACTTTAAAATGGTGGAAGTCCTCAATGGCTAAATCAATCAGGGCTTGACATTCACTTTTTTAGCCAAGTAGGACAGATGTTTTAAATTGTCTGAAAGCTCAAGTCACTTGTACCCCCCCCCCCAAAAAAGCCAAAAATATGACTGAAAATGTTTTGTATTATGCAAGTAACTACTTCACAAAATAATTCATTATTATCACTGGTATTGACAATGGAAGGCTGCTGGTCTGATCCCATGTATTATACAGTATCTCCTGCYGTTGTGGCCTTGAGCAAGTCACTTAACCCCCACAAAGTAAAATACACACCAGAGTCAGCTTATCCAAGTCCTGTTGAGCAGTTGATTTTTGCAATGTGCTGTGTTCAAGCAAGGCTGGAGCAAAAGCCTGCACACCCAATAGCACTCCTGAAATCTCCTGGAGCATGATTGGCCTCCTACAATTACAACCAAATACTTTTTATGTCTTTATAAAATAATTCCCTCATTCAGTGAACCAGGGATCAAATGGCTAAGGTATCTAACTAAGATGTTTATCTATTTATAAGGTTAAAATATTCAGTGTTCAGGGGAGATCTTGACAGTATAAGAGTTACTTGTCAATAAGCCTAATCTAGGAATATTCTTGTAATTTTGTCAGAATTACATGGGCAGTATTGGAATTTTGAGCGCTTGAGAAACGGTTTTACAACTGGAGTTTGCAGCATTGGTTTCATCAACTGTGCACCCGTATCAACTGCATGTCAGCCATTTGCGATTATATACGAGTGCTGGTGGAAAGTTATTTTAGGACATGGACATGACAATGACACTAATACATGCTAAAAGCTAGATAGTTCATGATTGATATGATTTATTTAAGTGTTATACACCTACCGGTGCCCAGCCCACCTAGCGAGTTAGCCAATTCAAAACATATTGTGTAGTTTGGCTGGTATTCTAGTTAGTCTGTTGTATATCATTATTTTACCTGCTGCGCAAATGTCTCTCTCTCCCTCCTCTGGTAATGGCCCACTGGAACGCAGGTGATACACACACCATGACTTTTACAGGATTTTCATTGCTGACCAGAATTTACTGTAACTGGGCAAATAACTCACTAACTAGCAATGAATATCAACAAATGTGCACATGCGGCTGCTTTGATTTCAAAAACGCATCTCGCGACTGCAAGATGTAAAGGCCTGTCAATGCAAGCCTACAATATTATACTCAGATGCGCTCTGCTGAGATTGGGAGGACAGTGTGCAACACATTGCATCCGGAGGACACTGATCCAATACTGATCGGAGTAACCTAATGTTTGATATTGTGATTTTTGCGTGATTGTTTTTTACTTGTCCATTTGGACAACTTAAATCTATATTCTTCTTGTCCGACAATTGTTTTACTTGTCCCGGACAAGCGGACAAGTATTAATGTCGAGCCTTGTCCATGATGAGTCCTCTATCTCTATAAGAACAGGCACAACGCCGATATAAAGTCGTTTTTTCCCCAAAAGTTGCCGAAAAGCCATGTAACAACCCAATCATTATGAAACTTCTATTCGATCAAATAAGCTCACGTAGCAAATTAGCAATTACATTTGGCCACACTTTATTTGGATAGAGCATCGACAGACGGACTATTAAAATAAAGTCTAACCTTACATTTTTTTGTTGACCAAATTCGACACTTTCATTGACCTCCATACGAAAATACTTCACTTCGTGGGCTTATTTTCATGGACATATTTTGGGCTGAGTAAAACCTCTCGCTTCGCCTATTCCTCTCTGTTATATCCAGGTGTGTCCTCTCAGAGCCATTGCATGTCATATTCATAGGTGTTTTCTACCCTCTTGTGGAAACATGACTGTATTACATTGGGTGGTTTCACCCAGCCTGGCTGGATATTCACATATCCATAACCACATCCTGTTGTGCCATTTCCTTTGCTTTCACTGGGTTTGCACGCTAGCGGGATAGTTAGACTACTTTTTATTAAAAAAACATTAGCAGTGGCAATGAAAAAGCAATCCTATAACATTCAATTTAGATTACCTTTGTCTGAACCAACGGGATGCTGTGTATGCTGATGATAAAGACAGATTATGGGGAAATTGAGTATGTTTCATGATGAGCTGTGTTTGGAAAATGGGTATTGATGAGAAGCTTCTTGTTGGAATCTCTCATACTCTTTCCAGGCAGTGTAGTCACTTGTTTTGGCCAATGGGATAGTCTATGTCATTCTGGAATGGCCAATTTTCCATTCATTACAAGTTAGTGAGAGAAAGCAAAGGCTACCTCTGTCCTCATTTTCTGTAAAACCCCTACTGGCCCCATTATTACACGCACAGTAACAGACTTGTTTTACAAGCTACAGCACAAAAAATAGCCAATCAACAACAGTCTCAACATCTCGAATGGGTATGCACAGGGAGGATATTTCACCCTGCAAGAGTTGGATCTCCACTGAATACATAATACAGGTATGACATGAATTCCACATTTCAGTGTCACATTTTCTCTACAACTTCTCTATGGCTTAAGAAAGACTTATAAAAAGCTACAGCACATTGGGAACACGAGCACAACGTCATATCCTGTTTGGGGAAGCATGGTGAGTGGGAGTGTGCTGTCAGCCCTGCCAGCTTTAATCCATTAATGCATCCTTTCTTAAAGGGTGTGCCTATGGCCTCAGCTTCACTACATTCACTATCAGGACAAATGTTATTTGCTACATTCGGTTGTTGTAATAACTTTATTAGGGTACACTACCATACCTAGATGTTTCCCAAGAATCTGCACAAAGAAATATATATACCACGGTTTCTCTTATGGACAGAGAGCTCATTGTATAGTGTACTACACAAGGTCCAAGGCAGTTTTACTTCTGGTTTTCTTGAGCTTCAGATATTTGCTTTGGAACTTTTCTAATGTTTCCTGAGTCGAGTTTCCTCAATATTATCCTTCTCTCCCTAGCCTCTCCTCCTCTCAAGTGAAAAGCGACCATAAAATAAGGTCAACCTTCCATTAAATTTTTATCTTCCACCATGCTTGTATTATTACCATACGATTCCTACAGTGCTCTATGTACAGAATATAGAGTACTGTTGCTCATTTATGCACTAGATTGTGACTGTCATGCTGAATGTGTGTATGCACATATCTGGAGAGAACAGAAATAATGTATTTTGTTTGGGACTGGTGAACAGCACTGCACTTAAATACATACACTCATCCAATGTGCACTTCTCCTGAGTCAACTATTATACAGAGCATTCGGAAAGTATTCAGACCCCTTCACTTTTTCAACATTATGTTATGCTACAGCCTTATTCTAAAATGTATTAAAATGTTTTATCCCCTCATCAATCTACACACAATACCCCATAATGACAAAGCGAAAACAGGTTTTTCTAAATTTTAGCAAAAAAACTGAAAGATTACATTTACATAAGTATTCAGACAGCTCTAGGAAGAGTGTTGGTGGTTCCAAACTTCTTCCATTTAAGAATGATGGAGGAAACTGTGTTCTTGGGGACCTTCAATGCTGCAGAAATGTTTTGGTACCCTTCCCCAGATCTGTGCCTCGACACAATCCTGTCTCGGAGCTTTACAGACAATTCCTTCGACCTCATGGCTTGGTTTTTGCTCTGACATGCACTGTCAACTGTGGGACCTTATGTAGACAGGTGTGTGCCTTTCCAAATCATGTCCAATCAATTCAATTTACCACAGGTGGACTTCAATCAAGTTGTAGAAGCATCTCAAGGATGATCAATGGAAACAGGATGCACCTGAGCTCAATTTCAAGTCTCATAGCAAAGGGTATGAATACTTATGTAAATAAGGTATTTCTGTTTTAAGTTTTAATAMATTTGCCAAAGACTCTACAAACCTGTTTTCACTTTRTTATCATGGGGTATTGTGTGTATTGATGTAGAACTTTTTTTAATTTAATCAATTTTAAAATAAGGCTGTAACGTAACAAAATGTGGAAAAGGGGAAGGGGTCTGAATACTTTCCCGAAGGCACTGTATACCCCTGAGAAAAGAGAAGCATGATGTCATATCAACACAACAGTAGGCTATARTAGCAGCTTCCCCTCCTCAGACTGTCTCTCATTACAGTAAGTGCAGCAGTAGAGTGTTGACTGAGTGCAGTATGTATGACCGTTTCCCTCATAGGGAGTTTTCAACATCAAAATAAGATTGACTTGACCAAGAGTGCTGACTACAGCAGATAACATAACTACTTCAGAGATATCGAAACTAGATATGGAGTCTTGTTGGTGGTTAGGGTAGGGAAGTGTGCCCTCTCTCCAAATATCTCTGCTGTTAAAAACAGCATCCTCTTTATGGTCTGGACTAGATGTCTGTACACTTTGGATCAGGGTTCGAATTACAGAGCTACCAGGACACCCCCATAAACGTTACAAATATCAATGTTGGTCCAGTCCACTATTTTTAGAGTATCCCAAGAGACAATATGTAATTCCATCCCTGCTCTGGACTATAATCCTAAACAAAACTCTGCTGTAACAATGAATATATCTGAATATAAGATGCTCCTGAGTCCTAACCATGTCCTCTTCTTCAGTTTCCACTTTCTGAAGCCTGCTGGATAAAACAGGCCCATCTTCCTGAGGAGAGAGTGTCACCTCTAMTGTCTGTCTCCCTAATTTACTCCAGTGAGAGACTCTCTCAGAGACAACAGACAGCACTGCACTTCACTGAAACAGACGCCCATTCATGTCTTGTCTTTGTTGTTTTCTCCATTGTGCTCATAGCAGAGATAGATAGGCTAGAGCCTCAGCACCAACCCATTAGACAACATCAATTAGGTTACTTGGCTATGTTTTGATAACATTGACAAAGAAACGCAATTACATTCTCTAAAAGTCTGCTAAATGAACCTAATTTCCAAAATAGTGCTCTATTTTCGTACCCCTTACTCATGGCTCTGATTCAGCTACGAAAATCTACAAAACAATGCAGAATTYCAAAGAGTATAGGGGTTTTTCACCTTCCAAACATCCAGGTGTGACAGACCAGACAGGCTGTGGGAGAGCAGCCAAGTCCAACAGTGATGACTACCAGTCAGGAAGAGGGGCATGGCATACCACACAAATAGACGGTGGTTCCTAATAACTCAACATCACTATTAAAGGAATTGATCTCTGCCACTTCTCTTCTCCTCAGGCCCCATGACCCTAATAACTTTCCCTAATAACTTAATCTAACACAGGCTGTCTGCTGTCTGAATGGAAACAAAATGTAACTGCTGTKGGGTTAATAAGTCACATGAGTCTGTTTGGACCAGACTGTGATCAAGCAGATTAAACAATAATATTTGGGGCTGGCAGGGAACACTATTCTCCTTCCCTAGGGGCATGCCACTGGACACAGACGTCAATTCAACGTCCATTCCACGTTGATTCAACGTAATTTCATTTAAATGTTGTGGAAACAACATTGATTCAACCAGRGGGTGCCCAGTGGGATGCCTGTTTATTCAATACAGTTGCTGAGTAAAGCGACAATGTGGGAAGTGAGAACACGATGACAGCTGATGTAATAGAAAACAGCTGGACCACACTTCAATTGTAAATGTTCATGAATAGCAAAAACTACACTATTGCTACAGTCTTAGAAAGAAAGGTGCTATCTAGAACCTAAAAGGGTTATTTGGCCGTCCCCATACAGGAACCCTTTGAATAATAATTTTTGGTCCTAGGTAGAACCCTTTTGGTTCCAGCCAGAACCTTTTTGAGTTCCATGTGGAACCCTTTACACAGAGGGTTCTACATGGAACCAAAAAGGGTTCTACCTGGAAACAGAAAGGGTTCTCCTACGGGGACAGCCAAAGAACCCTTTTGGAACCCTTTTTTCTAAGAGTGTAGTTAGACCTTGCCAGAGCTTGAAATAAAGATCAGAGAGACTCTGGATCAAGTTTCAAACCACTCTCCTAAATATGTCTTATAATTACACACAATCTAAGACTGCACATGGCTGTAGGCTGTCTGATCCTGTCAGTTCCCCTGTTATTGAGGTTTCCTGATATGTGTTGGCCTGAAATTACTCCATGATGTGAAATGGGGATGACTATGTTAGATCACAGCCTAAACCCCACTGTATTTCTGAGTCAGTCCTGTGTCAAACTCCCCACAGTTATGTTTTTTGTACTTCGCCTTATGTGAAACCCTGACAGATTTCCATGAAATGCAGAAAGACTTCATACGACTGCAAAACAAACGCACAAGGAACAAACAATGAAGAAGAAAAAAGAAGGGCCTCTGTCTACCAATCATCACACTATTTATAACCACACAAACACATAATACCTGATTATCACTAAATATGCTTCCTACTGGTCAGATTCCAATACATCTGCACCTGCATCTTTGTTTTCATTTAAGAGTACTACACCGAATTTGACAGTCATTTGGGAGAGTCATTTTTGTCACAATATAGTGCTAGAGGCCTTTAACCCCACAACTTTTCACAGAATGTCTTCAACTTTATTTCCTGCCAAGTCACAGCTTACTATTCCCACAATGCAGTTTGTTGCTCAACTGTCTTTTCTTCCCATCAAAATCTTGCTCTGGTGTTGACCTGACTGCTTATTTGTATGAGGGTTATAACACATTCCTAAATCCTGTTTAGAGGGAAGAGGCAAACAGTGCTGTACACAAAATAGTAGCCTATACTGAGGTTGTAAAATGTATTGTGCCAGGAAGAGAGGAAAAAGTATTGGATAATGAAAGAGAGGGTTTTAAATAATAAATGACTCATCATAAGACAGGCAGAGGGAGGAAAGGGCTGTGTGCGGAGGAAAGAAGAAAAACAGCTTTCATATGGCTGGAGAGGGGAGACAGCTAACAAGTCAACCATAAACCTCGCCTTATCCCTCCTCCATGTTGTTCACAGGGCCCTGCAAACCCCACATAAAACCAAAACACAAACAGTGAAAATGAGAAAATATGTCAGCGTCTCTACATCTTGTGGACAGTGTTGACCCTGAAAACAATATTTTAGCTCAAAACAAAGGGTTCCAGATGTTCGTGATGCTGCGAGAAAGTATACAGTTTGAGCGAATCTCATCATTTCTTTATTCTACTGGTTTTCACCATGCTTTGCTGTACTAGAATTACAATGTTATAACTGCAGGCAGCAGTAGCGTACCCGCCAAATGACTGGGTGTGCCACTACTTACACATTTTGGGGGTATACAGTACCAGTCAAAAGATTGGACACACCTACTCATTGAAGGGTTTTTCTTAATTTTTTACTATTTTCTACATTGTAGAATAATAGTGAAGACATCAAAACTATGAAATAACACATATGGAATCATGTAGTAAACAAAAAAGTGTTAAGCAAATCAAAATATATTTTATAGTTTAGATTCTTCAAAGTAGCCAACCTTTGCTTTGATGACAGCTTTGCACACTCTTGGCGTTCTCTCAACCAGCTTCACATGCTTTTCCAACAGTCTTGAAGGAATTCCCACATAAGCTGAGCACTTGTTGACTGCTTTTCCTTCACTCTGCCATCCAACTCATCCCAAACCTTCTCAATTGGGTTAGGTTGGGTGATTGTGGAGGCCAGGTCATCTGATGCAGCACTCCATCACTCTCCTTCTTGGTAAAATAGCCCTTACACAGCCTGGAGTGGTGTTGGGTCATTGTCCTGTTGAAAAACGAATGATAGTCCCACTAAGCGCAAACCAGATGGGATGGCGTAGCGCTGCAGAATGATGTGGTAGCCATGCTGGTTAAGTGTGCCTTGAATTCTAAATAAATCACTGACAGTGTCACCATCACACCTCCTTCATGCTTCACAGTCTTGTCCCAAGCAAGACTCTTCTTCTTATTGCTGTCCTTCAGTAGTGGTTTCTTTGCAGCAATTCACCACGAAGGCCTGATTCATGCAATCTCCTCTGAACAGTTGATGTTGAGATGTGTCTGTTACTTGAACTCTGTGAAGCATTTATTTG
This sequence comes from Salvelinus sp. IW2-2015, assembly GCF_002910315.2. Classification (NCBI taxonomy): domain Eukaryota; kingdom Metazoa; phylum Chordata; class Actinopteri; order Salmoniformes; family Salmonidae; genus Salvelinus; species Salvelinus sp. IW2-2015. Next base: position 106,553 of record NW_019942680.1, read on the forward strand.
GGCTGCAATTTCTGAGGCTGGTAACTCAAACAAACTTATCCTCTGCAGCAGAAGTAACTCTGGTCTTCCTTTTCTGTGGCGGTCGTCATGAGAGATAGTTTCATCATAGCGCTTGATGGTTTTTGGGACTGCACTTGAAGAAACTTTCAAAGTTCTTGAAATTTTCCAGATTGACTGAAGTAATGATGGACTGTCATTTCTCTTTGCTTATTTGAGCTGTTGTTGCCATAATATGGACTTGGTCTTTTACCAAATAGGGCTATCTTCTGTATACCACCCCTTGTCACATCACAACTGATTGGCTCAAACACATTAAGAAGGAAAGAAATGACATAAATTAACTTTTAACAAGGCACACCTGTTAATTGAAATGCATTTCAGGTGACTACCTCATGAAGCTGGTTGAGAGAATGCCAAGAGTGTGCAAAGCTGTCATACTTTGAAGAATCTTATATTCTGATTTGTTTAACACTTTTTTGGTTACAACATGATTCCATATGTGTTTTTTCATAGTTTTGATGTCTTCGCTATTATTCTACAATGTAGAAAATAGTTTAAAAAATAAAGAAAAACCCTGGAATGAGTAGGTGTGCCCAAACTTTTGACTGGTACTGTATATTTACAGTCCAAATTACAACCGTGGAGTCAGACTCTATCATTTTGGCAGAGGTTTGTCTACTCCAGCAGATTCTTGCTCTTTTTAGGCAGCATAAATTAACTAATGTATTATGAGAACATATCTTCAAGGAAAACCATTTCCCTTACATGAACAACAATTGTTTGGATCCATTAACCTACCAACACCTTTATATTGCAGGGAATAGCAGGTTTTTGCTGACAATAGCTGAAACACACACAGTATCTTCTCTAAATTCAAATTCAGACCTACCATGAGGCATTTTTTTAATTAACTAATCTATATTTGGATGGTGGTCAAATTTCTGTCAGCACAAAGCTGGTGAGTTGTTCTCTAGTGTGCCATACCAGGCTGAGGAATGTAACAACTGGACAAGCAAAGGCTGAGTAGGGACACTACAACTTAACCCTAACAATAGTAAACTACATGTTTACTACTGATTAACTGAAAATGTTAGAGAATTGAAAGAAACTTCAAAGCCCACAGCCTATTTGAGAATCATATTGTATGATCATTTCAGATAGGCTACAGTATTTGCATACAAGTGTGCATTTATTGTATGGAATGTTGTAGGCCCTTATACCACTAATTTCTTTAGCAGTCTCATTGTTTGGCACAGGGATGAGACCTGGGCGTGGGAATGTGAGAGAGGCAACAACAACATAGGCTAATCAAATGCAATCTGTAGGCTAGCAGAAAACAGAAGCATAGACTATTACGCATGGAAATGATGGCTCGAATTGTGAGAGTCAATTTCCATTCGTCTATTCTCTGAAAAGGAGACAGAGAAAAGTTGATTGAGTTAGGCTACGTCAATGGGGTAAATCAAATATGTAATAGCCAAATGCTGAGTTAAATTGTTACATGCATCCAACACACACCAATACAATGTTGCATTCCACACTCCAGTCTTCTTCATACATGAAAACGAAACTATATGGGGCTAGTCGGCTAGCTATCCCAGGACAGTGAAAGCGCTGTTAAAGAGATATGGTAGCCTATATAAACTAAACAAGCTAACAACTTACCATACTTCGGTTTCTCACCCTCCAGTTCCATCATGAATTAGTGAGTCCAATTGTAAACTAAAATTGTAAGACTACATATATCATAATTCCCAGTCCAAATGGTAGCCTACCGATAAAGTTACTTCGCTGAAATCCACTCCAAATCTGAACCAAACCCATAAATTTAGCGAGGCGTTACTTCTTGAAAAAGTTGACCAGTGAATGCCAACAAAACTTTGAATGACGGGCAAATATACGAATCACTGGACGTGGGTGTGAGCATGATGACACTGCTATTATAACGGTACGTCAATGTGACCATATAACATGCAGACAGTATAGCCTATCTATTTATCTTCATATGCAGAGCACAGGGATATGTTTTTATACAGTATGATACAGTGTTTCAAGAAGAGAAGCTGCAAGATTTCCTAAAATAATCTATGTCAGGACGGAAGAACCGGAAGAACCGCTGTGAAAAGGGATTTAGGAGTACGATACAGGTTAAGCCTACTTGCTCAGTAATTTGTTTTCTAATTTATCAGATTAATTGAGCTACACAATAAATATGTAAGAACTGTGTTGGACGTGCAGTCAAGTTAAAATATCATTTCCAAAAGAAATAAAAATGCTGGAATTGGTGCCTATCTATCCAACTCAGATGACTGGCAAACAATTACATTTTCATTACACTGGAAGGCATCATATTGGCACCATATCAACGTGGCTATTGTTCAAAATGTGTGACTGTCCTGGTAAAAAAGTTACATAATTCAGCATAACACCCGGTGACTATACACCATGTCAGTTTGTTTGTCTCAGCATGGCTGGTACCTTGAAGGTCTTACCTAAAAATGGGCATCTCACTACAGGATTCCTTAGGGTCTTTCAACAGCACACTGCTTCTGCCAAGTGTCACACAGGATTGAAGTGCTTTTTCCCCCAATTATTAATATATTTAATTCTCAGTTATAGACCTTTTTCTAAATGTGGGATGGGGAGTTGGATGTCTGGAATCAACATCTCTTTGCACATTTAATTCACAACAATCAGAAACAAATCTTCAATGAGCTTTGTAGAGTGTTATAGCTCTATTATACTCTATCATATTAGTGCATGTTACATTGAGCTCATTACACACATGCCAATGTGCTGCACTCTACTGGTAAAGTCAGGGCCCAACATCTTAGAATAATATGAAAATGATCCTCCTTTTATGATCCTGTAACGGCAGCCTTCCTCCTCTTCGTCTGAAGAGTGTAGCAGGGATCGGACCAAGACGCAGCGTAGCTCGTGTTCAACATGATTTAATAATGACGATTAAACAGTGAACGCTGACAAAATACAAAATAACAAACGTGGCTTACCGATACAGCCCTATCTGGTGCAGAGAAAACACAGAGACAGGAAACAACCACCCACAAACCCCAACACAAAACAAGCCACCTATATATGATTCCCAATCAGAGACAACACAAAACATCTGCCTCTGATTGAGAACCATATTAGGCCAAACATAGAAACAGACAAACTAGACACACAACATAGAATGCCCACCCAGCTCACGTCCTGACCAACACTAAAACAAGCAAAACACACAAAACATGGTCAGAACGTGACAGTTCCCCACCCTGAGGTGCGGACTCCGAACGCACCTCCTAAAACTCTAGGGGAGGGTCTGGGATGGCATCTGTCCCGCGGTGGCGGCTCCGCCGCAGGACGAGACCACTCCACCACTCCACCATGTCTTTGTCCCCCTCCTTAGCGTCCTCTTGAGTGGCAACCTTCGCCCCCGACCCTGGTCTAGGAACCTTCACCAAGGTCCCCACTAGATTGAGGAGGTAGCTCAGGACAGAGAGGTAGCTCAGGACAGAGAGGCAGCTCAGGACTGAGGACGGCTCATGACTGGCTGCGGCTCCTGACTGGTTGGCGGCTCCTGACTGGCTGGCGGCTCCTGACTGGCTGGCGGCTCCTGACTGGCTGGCGGCTCTGACTGGCTGGCGCTCTGCGCTCCTGGCTGGCGCTGCTCTGAGCTCTGGTGCTCCTGACTGGCTTTGGCGGCTCCTGACTGCTCTGGCGCTCCTGACTGGCCTCTGCGGCTTCCTGACTGGCTCTGGCGGCTCCGACTGCTTCTGGCGCTCCTGACTGGCTCTGCGGCTCCTGACTGGCTGCGCTCCTAACTGGGTGCGGCCTCTGGCGGCTCCTGACTGGTGGCGGCTCTGGCGGCTCCTGACTGGTGGCGGCTCTGGCGGCTCCTGACTGGGTGGCGGCTCTGCGCCCTGACTGCGTGCGCTCTGCGGCTCCTGACTGGCTGGCGGCTCTGCGGCTCCTGACTGGCTGCGGCTCTGGGCTCGGGACAGACGGCGGCTCTGCGGCTCGGACAGACCGGCTCTGGCGGCTCGGGACAGACGGCGGCTCGGGGACAGACGGCGGCTCTTGCGCGGCTCGGGACAGACGGCGCGGTCAGATGGCGCTGGCAGACGACGCTCAGATGCTGGGCAGACGGACGCTCAATGCGCTGGGCAGACGGACGGCTCAGATGGCCGCTGGGCAGACGGATGCTCAGATGGCGCTGGGCAGACGGATGGCTCAGATGCGCGCTGGCAGACGATGGCTCAGATGGCGCTGGGCAGGCAGGCAGCTCAGGCGGCGCTGGACAGACGAGCAGTGCAGGCGGCGTTGGACAGACGGCCGACTCTGACCTGCTGAGGCGCACAGTAGGCCTGGTGCGTGGTGCCGGAACTGGTGGTACCGGACTGGAGACACGCACCTCAAGGCTAGTGCGGGGAGCAGGAACAGGGCACACTGGACTCTCGAGGCGCACTATAGGCCTGGTGCGTGGTACCGGCACTGGTGGTACCGGGCTGAGGGCACGCACCTCAGGGCGAGTGCGGGGAGAAGGAACAGTGCGTACTGGCTCCCTTGAGCACCGAGCCTGCCCAACCTTACCTGGTTGAATGCTCCCCGTAGCCCGACCAGTGCGGGGAGGTGGAATAACCCGCACTGGGCTGTGTTGGCGAACCGGGGACACCGTGTATAAGGCTGGTGCCATGTATGCCGGCCCGAGGAGACGCACTGGAGACCAGACGCGTTGAGCCGGCTTCATGGCACCTGGCTCAATGCCCACTCTAGCCCGGCCGATACGTGGAGCTGGAATGTACCGCACCGGGCTAAGCACACGTACAGGAGACACCGTGCGCTCTTCCGCATAACACGGTGTCTGCCCGTTCTCCCGCTCTCCACGGTAAGCATGAGAAGTGGGCGCAGGTTTCCTACCTGACTTCGCCACACTACCCTTTAGCCCCCCCCAAGACATTTTTGGGGTTTCTTCTCGGGCTTCCAGCCACGCTTCCGTGCTGCCTCCTCATACCACCGCTCCTGGGCTTTAGCTGTCTCCATCTCTTCACGAGAGCGGCGATATTCTCCAATGTGAGCCAAGTGTCCTTTACCCTCCAAAATGTCCTCCCATGTCCAGGAGTCCTGTGTAGTGGGCCCGCTGCTGCTGCTGTCGCTGCTGCCCGTTGCTACGCTGCTTGGTCCGAGTTTGGTGGGTGGTTCTGTAACGGCAGCCTTCCTCCTCTTCTTCTGAAGAGGAGGTGTAGCAGGGATCAGACCAAGACGCATCGTAGCTCGTGTTCAACATGATTTAATAATGACGATTAAACAGTGAACACTTACAAAATACAAAATAACAAAAGTGGCTTACCGATACAGCCCTATCTGGTACAGAGACAGGAAACAAACACCCACAAACCCCAACACAAAACAAGCCACCTATATATGATTCCCAATCAGAGACAACACAAAACATCTGCCTCTGATTGAGAACCATATTAGGCCAAACATAGAAACAGACAAACTAGACACACAACATAGAATGCCCACCCAGCTCACGTCCTGACCAACACTAAAACAAGCAAAACACACAAGAACTATGGTCAGAACGTGACAGATCCAGAGAGAAGGGCAAAGTCATGAAAGTGGTTGCTCAAGTAATCAGACTGTAGTGACTCAATGTTTAATTGTTATCTACAGGAAAAACATTCCAAGTCATAGTCAAGTTAATGTATGGAATGATAAATTACAATCGTTTTTATCAGCTTGACAGGTCCATATGCAGTGATGTAAAGTACTTTAAAGTACTACTTAAGTAGTATCTGTACTTTACGTTACTATTTATATTTTTGACTACTTTTACTTTTACTTTACATTCCTAAAGAAAATAATGTACTTTTTAATCCATACATAGGGCGGCGCACAATTGGCCCAGCGTCGTCCGGGTTTGGCCGGTGTAGGCCGTCATTGTAATTAAGAATTTGTTCTTAACTGGCCTGCCTAGTTAAATAAAGGTTAACAATTTTTTTTTTTTTAAATACTTATTCCCTGACACCCAAAAATACTCCTTATATTTTGAATGCTTAGCAGGACAAGAAGATTTTCCAATTCACGCACTAATCAAGGGAACATCCCTGGTCATCCCTAATTGCCTCTGATCTGGAGGACTCACTAAACACCAATGCTTCGTTTATAAATTATTTCTGAGTGTTGGAGTGTGCCCCTGGCTATCCACAWTTTTTTTTTAAACAAGAAAATGATGGCTTCTGGTTTGATTAATATAGGGATTTTGAAATTATTTATACTTTTACTTTTGATACTTAAGTATATTTTAGCAATTACATTAACTGTTGTTACTGACAGTTGTGGCTGCTTTGCGTGATGTATTGTTGTCTCTACCTTCTTGCCCTTCGTGCAGTTGTCTAAGCCCAATCATTTTTGTGCCCAATAATGTTTTGTGCTGCTACCATGTTGTTCTGCTGCCATGTTGTGTTGCTACCATGTTGTTGTCATGTTGTGTTTTTACCATGCTGTGTTGTCATGTGTTGCTGCCATGCTATGTTTTTGTCTTAGGTCTCTCTTTGTGTAGTGTTGTGTTGTCTCTCTTGTCGTGATGTGTGTTTTGGCCTATATTTTTATTCAATTTGTTTTACATTTTAATCCTGGCCCCGGAGGAGGCTTTTTGTCTTTTGGTAGGCCGTCATTGTAAATACGAATGTGTTCTTAACTGACTTGCATAGTTAAATAAAGGTTAAATTAAAAATTTAAAAAATACATAAGTATATTTAAAACAAAATCTTTTTAGACTTTTACTCAAGTTGTATTTTACTAGGTGACTCTCCCTTTTACTTCAGTCATTTTCTATTAAGGTATCTTTACTTTTACTCAAGTATGACAATTGGGTACTTTTTCCACCACTGTCTCTACGTTCTGAAAATAGTTATGAACATGAATGTGGTCAATGCATGAAAAGAACCCTCTCATAGCCACGCCTTGAATCTACACGCCCCCGCCAATAAACCAATCAGAGCTTAGACAAAAACTACGCAACAGCATGGAGAGAAACTAGAAAGCAGCCATAGGGAGTGGTGAAAAGAGAAGAAAAAAACCGAACAATGCTTTAACACAAAAAAACATATATTTGAATTTCATAATAATTTACTTCCCACTATCATTTACATTTGGTTCCAGACATACCATTAACATGTTATTTTATCATACTAAATGTGGATCAACGTCAATTTGCCACACTCAAGATGGCGACAGAACCTAACCATTCCTGACCTACGTTACGCAKGTGCCTGTGTTAACGTTTGTCCTCCTCTACCTTGTCAATTTGGAAAGGACTAAGGAGGCCTGGGTCACGGATCTCCAGCACTGTAAATTACAGGTCAGTCTATGTATTGAAGTTAGCCAACATATTTGGGACATTGATGAAACAGTAAGTTTGTGTTCGTGTCAAGTAAATTACCTCGATACTATGCTTTTACATATTGATACTAGAGCAAGACTGACTTTCAAGCTAGTCTAGCTAACGTAAACTAACTAATAGTATTAATGTATCTGCATGCAGCATTTTGCTAAATAGCTAGCTCTTTTAGCTATCACAACTAACATTTTAACCTCAACTAACGTGGCCAACACACACAGTGAGGTGTGTTAATAGTTGCCAAGTTTCAGTTGCCTGCAGATCGACATTTATCTAACTAACGTTAGCTACTGTATAAATAGTTGGGATAGCTACAAGCTAGTGCTAATGTTATCTTGTGTAACAACTTGCCTGCCAACCACCACATCTCTTTTTCAACATTCTCGAAACTAATCACGACTTATTTCTCCTCAAACTATCCTATGCAGCTACATGAGTTCAATTTGCTAGTTGCTTTCTCCACCTGCTCTCTCAAATTCCATGATTGTTAAAAGTTATAACCCATTATGTATTTGAAATGACAACTATTTGAGTTTGTTGCATTGTTTTATGGATTATTGCCTTCTAAAACGTTTTTCTCCTTGTTTTTCTCCCATAGAAATCTAGCTACCCATCATGGCACTGAGAAGCGCTGTGTGCCGTCTGCTGGTCAACCCCCAGAGATGTGCCATCATTTCAGCATCAAGATCTCAGGGATCAGTAGCGCCTGCACAAAAGGGTATAACATTACTCAATAATGACCTTGCCATCATGAGAACACAATGGTAGCAGTTTTACAAAGCCATTCTWACAATCATCATGCCTCTATTTGTCAGGGGAAGTACTCAATCTGTGTCCTTTCCACAGATGCAGAGAAAGCTAGTGAGAAGAAGGCTAAAGCACGTATGTCGATATCAACTCMTTTCAGATCAATCATACATATATTGCCCTTCTATTATTTTTGGGGTCTGATGACTATTCAGTTGTGCTTCTCTGCTCTATGATCCTTCTCTACTGAACCACCAGCCAAGGTTCAGTTTAACTGGCGGGATGGCCTGGAGCTGGAGGGTCAGCTGACTGAAGACGAGATCATGATCCGAGACTCGTTCCGTGATTACTGTCAGGACAAACTCATGCCCCGCATTCTGATGGCCAACAGAAACGAAGGTGGGTCTGACTTTTGAGACACACCATCACCCAGGCAGAGCCCATTGAGCTATTTATGCCAATAACCTAGGAAGGATCCCTTAAGGATCAATTTTGCCCTTTAAGATGGAATGTCAATATTATGAATATCGTCAGTTATGCAAACCATGTCAACATAACATGCTGCCTGTTTTGTCTTAGTGTTCCATCGAGACATTGTGTCAGAGATGGGGGAGCTGGGTGTCCTGGGCCCAACTATTAAAGGTGAGTCAATACCTTTGCGATCTGGAGGGTGGCCTTGCCGATATCATGGACAGTAATGGTTTGAGAACATTCCAAGATTTGAAATACATACACATTACCAGGTATATCATTTATTCTATATTTACAATTTAGATCAGCTATGCTGGCCTATGGAGTCCCTCGGGAAACCCAACTACCGAACCATCCAATGATGGGATAAATAAATTATCTGGCTCTCGAAAGGACTGATCTCCATTAGAGGTCGACCGATTAATCGGCATGGCCGATTTAATTAGGGCCGATTTCAAGTTTTCATAACAATCGGTAATCTCTCTTTTTGGATGCCGATTACATTGCAATCATGAGGAAACTGCGTGGCAGGCTGACCACCTGTTACGCGAGTGCAGTGTCAAAAGGACCTTGTGGCTGCATTGAGCCACGGTAAGTTGCTAGCTAGCATTAAACTTATAAAAAAACAATCAATCTTCACATAATCACTAGTTAACTACACATGGTTGATATTACTAGGTTAACTAGCTTGTCCTGCGTTGCATATAATCAATGCGGTGCCTGTTAATTTATCATCGAATCACAGCCTAATTCAACTTCGCCAAACAGGTGATGATTTAACAAAAGTGCATTTATGAAAAAAGCACATTCGTTCCACAAATGTTTCTAACCATAAACATCATTGCCTTTCTTAAAATCAATACACAGAAGTATATATTTTTAAACCTGCATATTTAGTTGAAATAAATGCATGTTAGCAGGCAATATTAACTAGGGAAATTGTGTCACTTCTCTTGCGTCCATTGCAAGCAGAGTCAGGGTATATGCAACAGTTTGGGCCGCCTGGCTCGTTGCAAACTCTGTTTCTTCCTAACAAGGACTGTAATTTGCCAGAATTTTACATAATTATGACATAACATTGAAGGTTGTGCAATGTAACAGCAATATTTAGACTTGGGGTTGCCACCTGTTCAGCAAAATACGGAATGGTTTTGAAAGAATAAACCTTTTGTTTTCGAAATTATAGTTTCCGGATTTGACCATATTAATGACCAAAGGCTCGTATTTCTCTGTGTTTATTATAATTAAGTCTATGATTTGATAATTGATAGAGCAGTCTGACTGAGTGGTGGTAGGCAGCAGCAGGCTCGTAAGCATTCATTCAAACAGCACTTTACTGCGTTTGCGAGCTACTCTTATTAATGCTTGAAACACAGCGCTGTTTATGACTTCAAGCCTATCAACTCCCAGGATTAGACTGGCAATACTAAAGTGCCTATAAGAACATCCAGTAGTCAAAAAGGTATATGAAATACAAATGGTATAGAGAGAAATAGTCGACGCGTCATAATTCCTATAATAACTACAACCTTAAACTTCTTAACTGGGAATATTGAAGAACTGGGAAAATTGAACCACCAGCTTTCATATGTTCTGAGCAAGGAACTTAAGTGTTGAGGATCAGCGGGGTGGAGATGTTGTTACCTACCCCCAGGTGCATCAAAGCGGGGACCGAGAGACTGAAAAACAGCTTCTATCTCAAGGCCATCAGACTGTTAAACAGCCATCACTAACATTGAGTGGCTGCTGCCAACATACTGACTCATCTCTAGCCACTTTAATCATAAAACAATGTATGTAATAAATGTATCACTAGCCACTTTAAACAATGCCACTTTATATAATGTTTACATACCCTACATTACTCATCTCATATGTATATACTGTACTCTATACCATCTACTGCATCTTGTCTATGCCGTTCGGCCATCGCTCATTCATATATTTTTATGTACATGTTCTTATTCATTCCTTTACACTTGCGTGTATAAGGTAGTTGTTGTGAAATTGTTAGGTTAGATTACTTGTTAGATATTACTGCATGATCGGAACTAGAAGCACAAGCATTTCGCTACACTCGCATTAACATCTGCTAACCATGGGTATATGACAAATAAATTTGATTTGAAATGTTAGCTTTTTTACATGGCACATATTGCACTTTTACTTTCTTCTCCAACACTGTTTTTGCATTATTTAAACCAAATTGAACATGTTTCATTATTTAAAATAAAAGGGTTCATTGTTCATTCAGTATTGTTGTAATTGTCATTATTGCAGATATTTATATATATCGTCCGATTTAATCAGTATCTGCTTTTTTTGGTACTCTAATAATCGGTATCAGCGTTGAAAAATCATAATCGGTCGACCTCTAATCTCTATAATATATAAACAAAAAAAGAAAGCTCATTCTGAGCTAGCTATTAAAAAAGTTTGGTTCACAGAYCTTGTTGAATCTGAATAACCCTTTAACTGGAACATAATATGGAAAAATAAGTCATCCTGTAATCCAAGCCATCAATTTATACATTTTAAGTTTCTTCACAGACTGTATTTAACACCAAGAAAATGTTTTATGATGAAATTGGCCCCAACTCCATATGCTGTGGGAGTGCCCTGCAGTTAAATGCTTCTGGGGCAAAGGTACAAGTGCGATGTGCATGAATGTAAATATTCAATGTTTGGCATATATTATGTTACCTAATGATGATAGCTCCTTGAATCTCTCAATCAGAGATGATTGCTGGCTCTTAGATGGTAATCACCTCACTCTCTCCAAGTTCGCCAGTGGATACAGTTACTGTTAGAAGTTATAATTATCGACAGCGAGAATGAATGGTACTAGTCAAGGAACAATTGAGGCTTGGACAAATATACTTGACTCTGTAAACTGGTGAGCGGGATGGGAATGGGTGGGAAACATGGTTGGCTGTTTTTTTATCACTTAAACTCTGTATTTCTTAGTTTTCTTATTTTAATTTGAGTGACAGCCTACTGGTACATGTTTTATAAACTTATAATTTGAAATGGATAATGTACCTGTAAGCCTCCCAGTGGTTATATCATTCTCTGTAAGCTTTCAAAGAGGGATTTTGTTTTCTGTGAAATGGACTTTGGTCATTTTGATCACAAAATGTTAAAGGCTATTTGTTTTTCAGAATCAACTATATGTGTGATGCCAGAAGCATTCAAATATAGATAATGTAAATTAGATAATTGATTGTAGATTCACTTAATTCCCTTTTAATGTAGGCCTACTGTTTGTTTTGGAGGTTATTGCCTATGATGTGACCTCTCTCCCTCCACACTTTGACCAGGCTATGGCTGTGCTGGGACGAGTTATGTGGCCTACGGTTTGATCGCGAGGGAAGTGGAGAGGGTGGACAGTGGCTACCGCTCTGTCATGAGTGTGCAGTCCTCCTTGGTCATGCACCCTATCTACGCGTACGGTACCGAAGAGCAGAAGGAGAAGTGGCTGCCCAGGCTGGGTAAGGAGGAGGGGACATCCACATCCCTTAAGCCTCATCTTAAATGACGCACAATCCTGTTTRTATCTGGGTGTATTTGTCCTGTAATRYGTCCTCTACCTCCCAGCTCGTGGAGAGATCCTGGGCTGTTTTGGGTTGACTGAGCCCAACCACGGCAGTGACCCCGGTGGCATGGAGACCCGGGCTAACATTCACTCTCACCTGGCTCAAGACCTGGTGAGTAGAACTGGGAGACTGTACTTCACTACACAGTAGTGCTGGGGGGGAAATCAATACAGTTACATGTCGCAATATTATTTTTGACGATATTGTGTATATACAGTGGGAGAACAAGTATTGATACACTGATGATTTTGCAGGTTTTCCTACTTACAAAGCATGTAGAGGTCTGTAATTTTTATCATAGGTACACTTCAACTGTGAGAGACGGAATCTAAAACAAAAATCCAGAAAATCACATTGTATGATTTTTAAGTAATTCATTTGCATTTTATTGCATGACATAAGTATTTGATACTCAGAAAAGCAGAACTTAATATTTGGTACAGAAACCTTTATTTGCAATTACAGAGATCATACGTTTCCTGTAGTTCTTGACCAGGTTTGCACACACTGCAGCAGGGATTTTGGCCCACTCCTCCTCCATACAGACCTTCTCCAGATCCTTCAGGTTTCGGGGCTGTTGCTGGGCAATACGGACTTTCAGCTCCTCCAAGATTTTCTATTGGGTTTAGGTCTGGAGCCTGGCTAGCGCACTCTAGGACCTTGATGCTTCTTACGGAGCCACTCCTTAGTTGCCCTGGCTGTGTGTTTCGGGTCGTTGTCATGCTGGAGACCAGCCACGACCCATCTTCAATGCTCTTACTGAGGCAAGGAGGTTGTTGGCCAAAGTCTCGCGATACATGGCCCCATCCATCCTCCCCTCAATACGGTGCAGTCGTCCTGTCCCCTTTGCAGAAAAGCATCCCAAAGAATGTTTCCACTCCATGCTTCACGGTTGGGATGGTGTTCTTGGGGTTGTACTCATCCTTCTTCTTCCTCCAAACACGGCGAGTGGAGTTTAGACCAAAAAGCTCTATTTTTGTCTCATCAGACCACATGACCTTCTCCCATTCCTCCTCTGGATCATCCAGATGGTCATTGGCAAACTTCAGACGGGGCCTGGACATGCGTGGCTTGAGCAGGGGGACCTTGCGTGCGCTGCAGGATTTTATCCATGACGGCATAGTGTGTTACTAATGGTTTTCTTTGAGACTGTGGTCCAGCTCTCTTCAGGTCATTGACCAGGTCCTGCCGTGTAGTTCTGGGCTGATCCCTCACCTTCCTGATGATCATTGATGCCCACGAGGTGAGATCTTGCATGGAGCCCCAGACGGAGGGTGATTGACCGTCATCTTGAACTTCTTCCATTTTCTAATAATTGCGCCAACAGTTGTTGCCTTTTCACCAAGCTGCTTGCCTATTGTCCTGTAGCCCATCCCAGCCTTGTGCAGGTCTACAATTTTATCCCCTATGTCCTTACACAGCTCTCTGGTCATGGCCATTGTGGAGAGGTTGGAGTATGTTTGATTGAGTGTGTGGCCAGGTGTCTTTTATACAGGTAACGAGTTCAAACAGGTGCAGTTAATACAGGTAATGAGTGGAGAACAGGAGGGCTTCTTAAAGAAAACCTAACAGGTCTGTGAGAGCCGGAATTCTTCTGGTTGGTAGGTGATCAAATACTTATGTCATGCAATAAAATGCAAATGAATTACTAAAAATCATACAATGTGATTTTCTGGATTTTTTGTTTTAGATTCCGTCCTCTCACAGTTGAAGTGTACCTATGATAAAAATACAGACCTTCTCTTAAAATTACAGACCTCTCTCTACATGCTTTGTAAGTAGGAAAACCTGCAAAATCGGCAGTGTATCAACTACTTGTTCTCCCCACTATATATATATAATATTTGCTAGATAGTGCTAGTTGTCTGTACCTGCACCAAAACTCTGGTATTTTTAATCTTATAGCTTGTTCTCCATCTTCGTTTKAAATAGTGAGCCAACATGTCTTCAGCACTTTTTTATTTCCTGACTGATCAAAACTAATTGTCTCATGCTTTCTCATCTCTCTGCAGCAGACATATAGTGAGCAATATGTTTGGMTCATAACATTGCAATAAAATCGCAGTATTGAATCACAATACATGACAATTGCAATACATATCGTATCGTCACCTAAGTATCGTGATAATAGCGTAGCGGGAGGTGCCTTGCAATTCCCAGCCCTACTACATAGTGAGGGAAACAGTTCATCACCCCATGAGCATGAGGACTTCAGGACTGACTGGACAGAGATGTGTGTAGCTGGATAGCAGGCATTAGGAGAACCTTGATGTTTAGATGTGATGTACTCAGTGTTTTGTGATGTACTCAGTGCAAAGAACTTTGGAATTGCGTCCTATAAATAGCCAATGGATCATATAACAGAACAAACACCTACAGACCACAAACATTGATGAAAGCTACCTTTGTCTCAACACCTTGGAATGCATTCCTCTACTGATTGAAAAGACTACCTATTCATGAAACATCAAGAATAGGCTACTTCCAAAAATTCTGAAGAATATGAATATGTGCTTTCTATTATACAGAAATCTTCATTAGAGTTTTTGTATTCATTAGAGCATAAAATAAAAAAAAATGTATTTTTCAAATAATAAACCCAAGATCAAGTGGTTTGGCTCTTATCTAAATTGTAAACAACATTTCACTCTGTATACTAGTCCACAGGGTGGTGCTGTTCAAAAATATATTAATGCTAGGTGCATGAATATTAGGTTCCCCTCAGTTCCCCTTTACGCAGGTTTTACAGAGTGTTATGATTCTGAACTGAGAGACGTCAGCAGTGACTGAACTGGACTTTGTGGTTGTATACTTAACCATTGAGTGCATTGGCCCTCACATTGCATAAGCTTAACACTGAATAAATACATGTTAATTGGTAACCTGGGCCTGTAGTTCATGTTTTATATATTTGATGTAACACTGTTTCCTCTGGGGAAATGCAGCTTCAACAACTTCAACCAAATGCTTAGTTTGACATTGAGTACGTGGTTCTGTTCAATTCTACCATCACGTCTTGTGAAACTTATACAACACTGTCCTCATATAGCCCTAGAAACCAGGCTCACTCTGTAGCATACTGATAAAATAGCTCCTCCCTAAATTACAATGCCTTCCCTCATCTCCTTCACCTTCGTCAGGATCACCAACTCCCCTGTGGCGGACATCGCTGTGGTCTGGGCCAAGTGTGACGATGGGAAGGTGTGTGGCTTCATCCTGGAGCGCGGTATGAAGGGCTTCACCACACCCAAGATCGAAGGCAAGTTCTCCCTGAGGGCGTCTGCCACCGGCATGATCATCATGGACGAGGTGGAGGTTCCTGAGGAGAACCTGCTGCCCAAAGTCTCTGGCCTGGGGGTGAGTAGAGGCCAGCATACCACTGTCATGTACTGACTTTTATGTGGATGGCCAGACTTTCTTATAATGCTGTTTAATCTTGTTGGTATAAATGTTTTGTCTGTTCTCTTTGGCTCTAGGGTCCCTTTGGTTGCCTGAACAATGCCCGGTATGGCATCGCCTGGGGTTCACTAGGTGCTGCAGAGTTCTGCTTCCACGCGGCTCGTCAGTACACACTAGACAGGTGAGGATTCTGCGGCTACTATTGGTATGAGATGTTGTTTTGTATGAGCAGGACCGAGCAAAAGTCTGTAGCTCTTGAATCTTATTTTGTTTTCTCAGCTTTTCTGAGTGAATTTAAGATGTTCTGCTACTCATGATATTTGTTAATCTCAGAATCCAGTTTGGAGTACCCCTGGCCAGAAACCAGCTGATGCAGAAAAAGATGGCCGACATGTTGACAGAAATCACCATTGGTCTGCAGGCCTGTCTACAGCTGGGGAGACTCATCGACGCCAAAAAGTAAGAGGGAACTGGAAATGATGAGACATAATCGTCTTGTAGTGTGACACCACTTTTTAACAAATAACTACACACCATAGGGGAAGTACAATTTCTGGTTGTTTCAGAGTGAATAGAACCTGAGGAGGAGACTTATCTCATATGTCTTCTTCTCTCCTCCCTCAGGGCAGCCCCTGAGATGATCTCTATGCTAAAGAGGAACAGCTGTGGGAAGTCCCTGGACATCGCCAGGCAGGCCCGAGACATGTTGGGAGGCAACGGCATCGCAGACGAGTACCACATTATCAGACACGTCATGAACCTGGAGGCCGTCAACACATACGAAGGTGAGGAGAAAGAAGGCCATAACCAGGTCTAAGAGGATATGGATGTGTCATTGCTATGGATGTGGAAGCAAAACTGTTTTATCATGATATATTTCCTCACCAGTAGAGGTCAGTAATATGTCATTTAAAATAAATAAATAGGTCATATCGGAAAACCATTGCATTTTCCAAGAGTTTTTATCTTGAAACTATGTGTCTCTCCTTATATATTTGCTCAACTTCAGCATCAGCACTGTTTAACTGTTCCACATGGTTCCTTATATTGTTTTCTTTGTCTTCCAGGTACCCATGACATCCATGCCCTGATTCTGGGCAAAGCCATCACTGGACTGCAGTCTTTCACTGTTAATAACTAACTGCCTGCTGCTAGTGCTCAAACAGACCACTATCAGAAACCTCAAGTCAATCTGTTCCTTAAACGAAGGACAAGTAGTTCTACACTGCTTTGATGGCTTGTCTTCTACAGTAACACTAATGCTAATGTTTCCTCTCTCTTGAGTTTGTAGAATATGGGCTGGTTTTCTGGACACAGATTAAGCTTGGTCCTGGACGAAAAAGCATGCTCAATGGAGAATCTCGATTGAAATAGCTTTTTAGACCAGGACTAGGCTTAGTCTGTGTCTGGGAAACCAGTCCTAAATCTTTACTTTATGCGAAAGACCAGGTCGGGTTTTAAAGGCAAGTCTATCATCGATCTCATGGACAATTCATGAGTGTAATTATTTCAACTTGAAAAACAAAGCTATTTTTCTACTCTGTCATAAAACCCTAGTACTTACTGGTTTGTTTGGACAATTTCTGTCTACAATGTGTTTGAAATAGTTTACTATACGGTGGAAGTTAAAATGGTACAGAAAGAATCGCTTATTTTCTCACAGCATTTGTAGTAAAATGGTTGTTGGACAAACATTTTAAAATGAGGTCACGATCCATACGTATGTCCTGTTTTAGAACTGTGATGGTACTAATGACCAGTTATTGGTAATTGAATGCCAAATAATTGATACTGCATGTACTGTTAGAGTTGGGGAAAAACAAGTTAAATCAATTGAAGTTAAATTAAGTAAATAAATTAAAGCAGTTTAAATAATCATGCCATTGCTTTTTTTGTAATTGAATAGTTGTATTTGTGACTTACCATTTAGGCAGATCCGAGAGATTTGTATTTGGGGTACAGGACAATGAATGCTGTTTGCACTTTATCAAGTTTGCCCTCCTCAGAACTCAACCAGATCTAAGTGTTATGCATGGTTTGAATTGCAATGTCAAAGGTTAATTCAAGCTTTTCACAAATAACTCTTATTGCAGTACTTTAATGGCCATTGCAATTTCCTTTTGCTGTCAAAGTAATAGTGTTGTAGTAATGCTCACTATCTAATGCTAAATTAGTCTTGTTTATAAATTAATTGTCATCAACAGGTGGTCCATTTAATCCAGGGTGGTTGGGGGATTTTTGGATTACTCATCCATCCATGGTAGTGTTTTGAATGTTCCTATTTGAAGTAACATGGAGTGTTTTAATAAAGTGAATCAAAAAAGATGATGGGGGGGGGGTATTCCATGAAAAGTGTATTTTGCGTCCCTTTGATATAGAAATTGTGCACCACTATTGAATTTTAAAAGCCTGTTACATTAAATGAAGTGCCCTTTAAAATAGATCACATGGAGTATTCAATAAATCAGATTTCTATTATGAATAAAGACTCGCTAAATTGCCTAAATTCAGTATGTTGACATGCCCCTCTGCACTCTGACTTCTGGAAGATTTTAATGCACTTAACCTCAAAAGTTTTCAMAATTTTTTCCTAAACATTGAACATCTAATAGTCAAATCATAGTGTAAMAGCAGGTTCTACTCTTTTTGGCCATTTTCTGGTGTTTTGTGATGGAAAACTGAGTGGGTCGAGAATAACACGTCAACCCTGTTACCCATGGATAGACAGGCTAGAAATGTTTTAACAATTTTAATTTGTTGGGTGAAGCTTGCATTCAATTGCCACTCTGTTGCACACAACAAGCTTCCATTCCCCCTGTCACAAGGGATTTTATGGCAGCTTTAAGAAGTCATCAACCCTGTTACTTTATTTGGCACTTAATATGCACTTACTATAGTAATTATTTTTATTTGACGTCTTTTGATAGAAAACTTTTATTTTATGAAGTTCTCTGCTCTTTATGACAGCATGTTAAATGTTGAAAAAAATGTATACCAAGTTACACTTCTCCAAAGGCACCGAATTAATGCTTATGGAACGACCCATAATGTTTTTGATTCTAAACTGGGCACAAACGTATATTCTGGCCCATTAAAAATTATGTTCTATAATGCTATTTGGTCATAGGTATGAACAAAAATATCCACACTAGTTATGTAATAAATAATTTTATAAACAAAAGCTTCTTCCAACACCCACTCAGTTTACAACCACTGTTTTATGTGACATATACCACAGTCAAACAAACAAGTCATTGCTTTAATTATTCCGGACCTCCCAGAAGTTGGGATGCTATAAGGCAGTTAAAATAAATGAATGGCTGTGTAGATGTCAGTTCTCAGCTGTCTGCTGCAGGCTGTTGTTGATGGCTGATAAGGTCTGACTGGCTCCCTGTAGCTCCATACTGAGCTGACTGCACCTCTCCAGCACCTCAGACAGCTCCTGCAGATTGGCCTCCATCCCACGGCCATGTTCCTCATAGCTGCTGAACATCTGCTCCTTCACCTGCTGGCACACCTCACTCACCTGGGGGGGGGGGGGAACCCACACGCGCACTAGTCACAGACTCGTAATCTAAAAGCATTCTTTTTTTAACTACCAAAAAATTGGACCATGTGCTTTTTACTCAACAGTAGGACAGTGATACCTTATTCATTAACTTGTTCTCGAAGGTGGTCATGATTTCCTGGTCCATGGCTCGGCTCTGGTTGATTCGCTCTATCAGATCCTGGGCCTTCTTCCCTATCTCCTCTATCGTTGAACTGAGAACAGTCGTAGCCTCCTCACCTGGGAGCTCGCTGGAAGTACTGTTGTGTACGTCACGTCTATTGGAGATGTTTGAAATGTCGATGCCGGAGTCCTCACTTCCATAAAAAATAAACGTTAAATACTTAACAGAACACATAATGAATAATACTTTAAACCCAGTAACTCCATACCTTTGCTGTCCATGGCTTTCGTCCAGTGTCACAAACGAAAATGTCTCATCAGGGATGTCCTGGTCTGGCCCATGTCCTTGTTCAGGGTCCTAAGGATACAGGGAGAAATGTCAATCAAACCATAACATTTTCTGATCCCTCTAATATACATTGACAACGTGTACAGTTGTCAAAAATAAGTAGCAAAGGATTCAAAGGTGCAAGATCTCAGTCATTCAGAGTTGAGCTGGACAGTCATATTTTCCTTCATTTACCTTGGGTGATGAGGGATGATGATGACAAAGTTTTGGTGTAGACTGAAAGGTATGTGCTGGCTTTCCAAAGAAGAGCTGGGACATTTTCTATGAGCAAAATGTTACATAGGATAAATAAGTCCAACCGGTATGGAAGTTAGATAGTTCTGCAACAACTCAACCAAACCACTTTCTCTAACCTTCTCTGACTCAACTACTTTAACGTTACATTGGGCTATACTGGCCAGCTAGCCTAGCTAGGCATAAAGCTAACACTTCAGACTGATCTAATCCATGACAAAACCAAATAGGTATCCAGTCTCGAGTTTTGCCAAGGGTAAATCATGTGGTGGTAACCAAAATATTAGGAATATTTATCGAAACTCCATTGGAAACAACAAAATACTGTTGCTGGCTACTTACCAAAATATATATATATTATTCAGTGCACTGTGTCATAAAAGTTTTCGTCAGAACTGTCTGGCCACCTCGAAAATTGCGCGCGAAAAACGGGTTCTGGAGGACACGTGCTGTGAACTGGTTAGTTGTTGTCAACGTAGACTCGGAACAATACTGTATAATGCACCGACACGCATTTTGAATAATTTAATGCATATTCTTTAAAATAATTATCAAAGAAACACATTTTATCATTAAACATATGACATATTCAAATGAATTGTAAACTGTGAGACTGGGGTCCGGTCAAGACAGTGGGAGAAAAACATTTACAGTCGACGTCGGAAGTTTACATACACCTTAGCCAAATAACGTTACAATTAAACTCAGTTTTTCACAATTCTTGACATTTCATCCTAGTAAAAATGCCCTGTCTTAGGTCAGTTAGTATCAACACTTTATTTTAAGAATGTGAAATGTCAGAATAATAGTAGAGAGTATGATTTATTTCAGCTTTTATTTCTTTTATCACATTCCCAGTGGGTCAGAAGTTTACATACACTTAATTAGTATTTGGTAGCATTGCCTTTAAATTGTTTAACTTGGATCAAACATTTCGGGTTGCCTTCCACAAGGTTCCCACAATAAGTTGGGTGAATTTTGGCCCATTCCTCCTGACAGAACTGGTGTAACTGAGTCAGGTTTGTAGGCCTCCTTGCTCACACACTCTTTTTCAGCTCTGCCCACATATTTTCTATGGGATTGAGGTCAGGGCTTTGTGATGGCCACTCCAATACCTTGACTTTGTTGTCCTTAAGCCATTTTGCCACAACTTTGGAGGTATGCTTGGGGTCATTGTTCATTTGGAAGACCCATTTGCGACCAAGCTTTAACTTCCTGGGTGATGTCTTGAGATGTTGCTTCAATATATCCACATAATTTTCCTCCCTCATGATGCCATTGTAGGAGAGTTAAAAAGGTTATCGCATCAAACTTCAAATTATTAGAATAGTACACAACGCAGAACAGAACAACCAGGTTGAGGGTCAGTGGCCAAAGCCCGCGAACAGGAATATTCCAAGTTCAGACAGAAGGGGGGAGTCAGGTCGATATGATTGCCAGGAACTTTACTTTTGGTGTCTATTTTTAATTGTTGCGCTACTGGTGCTGCCTGTTGATGTTAGGTAGGCAGCTACAGTAGCTGAATAATGTTAACATCTTCAGGTTGTGTTTCATTAAATGTATTTTATTTCATCTGGGTGCTTGCGTCTCCTACTAACACCCTGGTACCACCCGTAGCTCCCGTTCTCCTCAGTCCGAGAAAACACAGAGAGAAAGAACAACTTGTCAGATGGTGCATTGGAGATTGATGTGTTCCTGTCTTGTCTTTTCACAATACTATTGCAGATCAACATAAAAGCCAAAAAGACCGCCGTGGTGTCGCTCTTCATTTCTTGGTTCTCCTGTGGTACATATAAGACCCGCTACACCATCTATTTTGTGAAGTGCACAAGTCCTCCCTGCAGCAAAGCACCCCCACAACATGATGCTGCCACCCCCGTGCTTTACGGTTGGGATGGTGTTCTTCTGCTTGCAAGCCTCCCCCTTTTTCCTCCAAACATAACGATGGTCATTATGGCCAAACAGTTCTTTTTTTGTTTCATCAGACCAGACAACATTTCTCCAAAAAATAAGATCTTTGTCCCCATGTGCAGTTGCAAACCATAGTCTGGCTTTTTAATGGCGGTTTTGGAGCAGTGGCTTCTTTCTTGCAGAATGGCCTTTCAGGTTATGTCGATATGGGACTCGTTTTACTGTGGATATAGATACTTTTTTACCTATTTCCTCCAGCATCTTCACAAGGTCCTTTGCTGTCGTTCTGGGATTGATTTGCACCTTTCGCACCAAAGTACGTTCATCTCTAGGAGACAGAACGCGTCTCCTTCCTGAGCGGTATGATGGCTGCGTGGTCCCATGGTCTTTATGCTTGCGTACTATTGTTTGTACAGATGAATGTGGTACCTTCAGGGAAATTGGTCCCAAGGATGAACCAGACTTGTAGAAGTCTACAATTTTTTTCTGAGGTCTTGGCTGATTTCTTTTGATTTTCCCATGATGTCAAGCAAAGAGGCACTGAGTTAGAAGGTAGGCCTTGAAATACATCCACAGGTACACCTCCAATTGACTCAAATTATGTTAATTAGCCTATCAGAAGCTTCTAAAGCCATGACATCATTTTCTGGAATTTTCCAAGCTGTTTAAAGGCACATTCAACTTWGTGTATGTAAACTTCTGACCCACTGGAATTGTGATACAGTGAATCTTAAGTGAACTAGTCTGTCTGTAAACAATTGTTGGAAAATTACTTGTGTCATGCACAAAGTAGATGTCCTAACCGACTTGCCAAAACTATAGTTTGTTGACAAGAAATTTGTGGAGTGGTTGAAAAATGAGTTTTAATGACTCCAACCTAAGTGTATGTAAACTTCCGACTTCAACTGTAGATAGAGCACCAGAGACGGGGTATTTTCAGGATGAACTTTGTGTGATCAAACAAACTTTAAAGTACATCCATCTGAGCTCAGCCATTGTGGAAATGTTTTGATATCTGGGGATTAGGCCTACTGAGGTAATGCCAGTGGGATTTAAACAGAAGTGATCAGCAAACTGAAAAAAATAGAAAAGGAGAGGGGGAGACAGGAAGAAGTTAAAACAAAGTCAAACTAAGGGCTGAATTTCATGTAAGGCAGTTCCTAGGATAGACAAACACCTAACATCAGAAGGGTGAACAGGAAGATGCAGAGGAGATGGTGTGACAGACAGGAAGATATAGGCTCAATAGAACTATCATGCTGCACATGTGCAGTAGCTTAATCTGCTTTGGCGACTTTGACGCAGTGTCTGGGTCAAACTGATAGATGAGCGGTGTTGTATTGCAATAATTCCATAGCAAACACTGGAAAATGTGTCTTTGACTGGGTCATCTACACAGTGATTTGTCCTGGCAGGGGCTCAGCGGTAATTTAACCCATGCAGTGTCCTTTCAGTTCCATTCTGAGTAAAGCAGATTCAATCCGGACCATGGAAGATCCGTGTTATAGCGCGCTTGACATTTAAAGGTAATTTCCAGTTCAGCCAAAATATGCAGCGTTTACCTTGAATGTAGTCTCTGCGAATGCAGAAACATTTCCTTTCAAAGGWGTATAGCCGAAAGGATTGAAGGATTGATCGGATTGAATCTCGGCCTAACATCCTTTATATCTCAAAATACCATAGCCTACTAGGTGTGTCTGATGTGCATTCTCTTTCATTTATTTAGAGGCTTCCATGTGAAAGAATTGATTCGCAAACTGGAATTCCACCCCTAACATCTCTCAAGGGGGGGCTATAACGGTCCGCTAATACACGACTAGTAAAGGCCCAGTGCACTACTTTAGTGAAAGATAATCAGATTTTTCAGGTGCTGCTGCAGTACCCCTACTTCCCTCGACAATGGGCATGCATGAACAAAAGCATGTGGCATGTGCATTCACATACACACATGTACATGAAGCAACACAATATGAGAAGATGTCCGAGTTCTGTTGCAATATGTAGATATATTGAACCAACAGAACAAAACGTTCTCAAAGTTCAGGAGATAATCTCTGGAAGTATTCCAGTGGCTCTAGCAGTTTAAATCCATCAGGAAATGAGGGACATGGGGTGGGCAGATAAAGGCTTGTCTCAAAGGGAATAAACCTCTAATCTCTTCAGAATCTGCTTCTTTGCATGTCTACTACTGCTTTGAAATGGGGAATTATGAAACAAATAAATCCGATACATGCCCAAGCCTGCTCTCTACCTAAGGAAATAGAAGTCAGTCACTAAACATGAACCAATGTAGCTCCTATTTTGGTAGAAATTATTCGTTTTAACACGTAGCCTAATAATAATGTATTTATTTGATAGGGACAGCCTACATTGACACATTGAGGCCATGAGGCCACATGAACTATATGCATATTTCCAGTTAGGATTTGGCTTATGAGGATGAGTTTCAAAATGTTCTTACAATTAGCACTGCTAGTGAAACTAGCAGTTAATCCAGTCTATGGTGGGAAAGCATTGAAGGTCAAAGGGCAGGGCTGTGCCCTGAATTATGCCCAGTGGAGTGGAGAAGTATATTTCCTCTAAAATAATCTAGTGGAGATAAACAACTACAGTGGGGAGAACAAGTATTTGATACACTGCCGATTTTGCAGGTTTCCTACTTACAAAGCATGTAGAGGTCTGTAATTTTTATCATTTATCTCACTTCAACTGTGAGAGACGGAATCTAAAACAAAAATCCAGAAAATCACATTGTATGATTTTTAAGTAATTAATTAGCATTTTATTGCATGACATAAGTATTTGATACATCAGAAAAGCAGAACTTAATATTTGGTACAGAAACCTTTGTTTGCAATTACAGAGATCATACGTTTCCTGTAGTTCTTGA